>NC_142512.1:27759090-28062121 GCF_057876585.1 Rhinolophus sinicus
TGTTTTCTTCTTTTTTTAAAGAGACTTGGAAAAGGAATGGGTTTTTGAATGATTAGGCATGTATTAGGCTACAGAAACAAAATCACATATAACAATGCTGTCAAATCAGGGTTTATTTTTCCAGGGTTCATATTATAAAAAGGATGCTGCTGGTTTGTGTACAATTGCTCAACAATGTCTGTGACTTTTTTGTTCTTTCCCTCCTGATTGTTTTCTAATTGCCACTGCTCTGGGCATCATTTCTGAACTCAAGGCTATAAGATGGGGAGAAAGGGCAGCATCAGTGATGTTAATGCCTTTTGTCAGGGAAGTGGATACTTTCCCAGAATCCTGTGGTAGTGTCCTGCTTTTGTCTGACTGATTATAACTTTGTCAACACTTGCTGTAAGAGAGGCTGGGCAAGCATGTAAGCAGCATCTGTGGTGCTGTCAGGTGAGGGAGTGAAGGTTGGAGATGGGTGTTCGATTTGACATTCACTAGTTCCATCCATATAACCATCGCTACAGTCAAGATATAGAACATTCTCATCATCCCAGAAAGTTTCCTTCTGCCCTTTTGAGTCAGATCCTCTGCCCCACTCATACCCTAGGCAATCATTGCCATTACTTCATTTAAAAACTTTTTTCAATTGCAGTTGACTTTTAATATTATATTAGTTTCAGGAGTTACTTCGTTCTTTAAAAAAGTATCTACATAATTTCTACAGGTTGGTATGAATTTAAGGGGACTGCCACTTCAGGTTACTTTATTATATTTTCCAGCTTCATTTTACAGATGTTAGGTCAGTAGCAGTGTCATTATCTGAGTGTTTTAAAACTGCAGATTTCTTGGTCATGTCTCTCCCATTCCCTAATACTTGAATCATAATTCTGAATGTGGGACCAAAGAATCTGCATTTCTTACAAATAATCGAGATGCTTATCACATTAAAGTTTGAGAATCTCTGCTTTAGATTTTAGGATAGTAAACTATCTCTACATTTTTATCACTGCTATTAGTTAATTGGATTTGGGGTGAATTTGTGACATAAATTTAGAGCCTTGTAAGATGCTGATTTCTACATCTTAGATGCTTACGTGTAATAACACTTAATTCTAGTGTTCAAATACTCTTGTTTTATATGTAATTTGAATTCAACCTGTTTTGTGAATTACATATACAGTATACATTTGGGGTTTTTTGTTTTGTTTTGATAAAATTTTGGACATGATTAAATCAATGAAATATTTAAAAATACATAATTCAGGTTACCAAAAATGTTTTTCTAAATTAGGATTAGTGCAAAATAGCTGTAGTATGTTTTCCTCCCCCTTGTTCTGCCTACCCCTTCACCCACTCCAGACTGTTCACCCACCCACTTCAACACTCTAGACTGTTGTTTCTCAGTCTAGTTGTGTAGGACACAGCTCCCTGGCCCATGCTGGTATTATGAGCCTTGCGCTCTCCTGTCTGAGGCATTTGGTTGCCAGGGAGAGCTGTTGTTCACAATCTTAGCTGTAGAGGGCGCAGCTTACTGGCCCATGTGGGAATCAAACTGGCGACCTCGGAGGCCGGCGCTCCAACCACCTGAGACACCGGGCCGGCTATCTGGCCCACTACAGCATGTTTTAAGGAACAAATATGTTAGCCTTCTAGGGGATTAATTGGTCTCCCATACCCAAATTTTACATCATTACAGTAAGAAAAAAGTGTGCGGTGTTAAAAATATGCCAAATGATACAGGAACCATTTAAAGAACAATAAATTACGTAACCTAATATATATTTGCAAAACATTTATGCACTACGTATTTTTTTATTTGAATCTCATTAGTAAAGAATTTTGACATTTAAATTTAAATTAAAGTGAAAAATAGTGCTTTTAAAGCTCTAAATTGATGATAATGTCCTAATGAGGATTCTCTGACTACACTCATTGCTTGTTTTTTTCTCTTTTTATGTCCCATTTTTATGCTGAGTGAAGGGAAACTTAATAAGAACATCTGGTTATACCTTTTACCCTTATTGTATTGAAGTCACTTGTGTAACCCAAACCCAGATGTGAAGTGCGCCAAGATGGGCACAGATAAAATGCTAGTGGAGGTTTCCTAGCCGCTGCTTATCTTCCTGTGAGCGTAGGACAAGAGACATCTCTAAGAACTAAGGGGCAGTTAAATGAAACCACAAACTATAAAAGAAGCTGTACAACTTCCCTTTCAGCAAACTAGCTAGTTAGTCCTTTCATTTTTTTAAATAACAGCTTTATCGAGACATAATACACATATATAAATTTCACCCTTTTTGAAGTGTACAATGTAGTGGTTTTTAGTGTATTTACAGTTGTACAACGATCACTACTATCTTATTCCAGAACATTTTCATCGCCCCAGAAAGAAACCTGGTACCCATTAGCAGCCACTCTTCATTATTCTCCCCCAGCCCTTAGCAATCGCTCATTTACTTCGCTCATTTACTTTCTGTCTCTATAGATTTGCTTATTCTGTACATTTCATATGGATGGAATCACGCAACATGTAGCCTTTTCTCTCTTCTATCATTTTTGTGTAATGTTTCCAAATTTCACTCATGGTATATAGCATGTGCATCAGAACTTGATTCCTTTCTCTGGCTGAACAGTATTCTCTTGTATGGCCATACCACAATTTGTCCATTCATTAGTTGATAGACATTCGGGTTATTTCCACTTTTGAGCTCTAAGGAATACTGCTATGAACATTAATGTACAGGTTTTCGTTTAAAATTGTGTTTTCAGTTCTCTTGGGTATCTAGGAATGCAACTATTGGGTCGTATGGTAAATCTCTAACTTTTAGAGGCATTTTCTAAGTGGCTTTACCATTTGAATTCTCCCCAGCAGTGTGTGAGGGTTCCAGTTTCTTTACATCCTTTCAACACCTGTTATTCTATGTCTTTTTGTTGATAGTTATTCTTTTCATTATGAAGTATGGTATCTCACTGTGGTTTTTATTTGCATTTCCCTAATGACTAATGACGTTGAGCATCTTTTCATGAGCTTACTGGCAATTTATCTTCTTTGGAAAAATGTCTGTTCGGATCCTTTGCTTATTTTTAATTGGATTATTTGTCTTTATGTTGTTGAGCTGAAAAGACTTCTTTATATTTTCTAGATGGTGGACCTTTATCAGATCTCTTATTTGCAGATATTTTTCTGTGAGTGTCTTTTTACTTTGTTGATAGTATACTTTGATGCACACAAGTTTTTAATTTTGAAGAACGACTTATCTCCTTTGTCTTTTGTTGCCTGTAGGTGGTTTGAATTAAGAGTTCAGTTAAGAGCCTAATGTAGTAACCTGGCAGAGATATGACAGTGGTTTACATCAGTAGCAGTGAAACAGACATTTGGGCAGAGTATGGATATATGTTATGATAATTACGATAATAATGGCATATATCTTTGTTCAGTGGTTATTAAGTGCTAGGCACTGTTCTAAGTGTTTTATATGTTAATTCATTAAACCTAAAATCCCGTGAGATATGTATTATTATTCCCATTTTACAAATGAAGAACTAGAAGAGGACGCAGGGTTGTTAACTAACTTTTTCATGGCCATATAGCTGGTAAGTGTAAATATATTTACTATGTAAATCTACCTATAGATAAAGCCTATAATGACATCTAAAAACTTTATATGTTTTCACTATCTTTTATAATATTAAAGTTTAAAGATTATTTTACATTTCAAATTGGTTACTATTGTTATCTGATATAAAATTATACATGTGTGGGTACATGCAAGTGTATATGTATCTACATTTGTAATTATGTGATATATAAAAATACATATATACATATAAATATACGAGTATGCACACACCTCTATTCACCTGTGCATTAAGAGATGTTTGGAAGAATGTCTTCCAAGATAATAAGAAATAGTTGTCTCTGGGTTGTGGTGTGTGTGTGTGTGTGTGTGTGTGTGTGTGTTTAAACTAAAATGAATTTGTCCAATAATTATGTATTATTATTGAATTGAATATAGCTGTATTCATCTTGAAGACAAAACAAAGCGTCTTCCTACTTTTGAATTTAGACATGTTCCTAGCTCATGTCTTGTATGGATTTCCCTTATGGAAAGGCTTTATGTACAGTTTTCCCTCTATACTATGGAGTGTTTTGTAAACTATAAGAATGATAGTTATTGACCTGAGGGTCTTACTATGTTTTTTGACCTTGACTTTAGATTTCCAAGGTCTTTTCTGGTTTAAAGTCTATTATGCCCCAACAAATCGATATTTACCACCTGATGATGGTATAAACCGGGTCAGCCAACCATGGTCCATGAGCTATGTATAGCTCTCTGTCTGTTTTTAGACATCATACAAGCTAAGAATGGTTTTTATAGATGAGCATTGGAATCTATTTGATGATAATAATACTAGCTCAGAACTCCAAATAATCAAAATACTATCTCCTATAAAATACGATTCCATTCTTCTCCTTAGTAGACCTATGTTACAAAATATTATGCTCAGTAAAAATTTTGTCAAAATTTGTTTTTCTTCTTGTTTTATAAGTACCTACTTGATTTTGCTTCTTTGCCCTCAAGCCTAAAATTTTATTATCTGGCCCTTTACAGAAAAAGTTTGCCAAAGCCTGTTCTAAAAGAAACTTGCACTTGTGTCATGTCCACATGGATTCTCTGCTTCACTTTAATAGCAGTTTGAAATCAAAATGGCCATGCAGTGTATCCCTCGCTGTCCAAATCTGCTTGGATTGGATCAGTTCCTGGGTTTAGGAGAATGAATAGTCAGTGTTTTTAAAAAACAATTATCTAAATATGTTTGCTTCCTAAATTTGAGAGTAGGTGTTCGGACAGTACTTGTTTGGTACCTTCACTTGTTGAACTTCTTTTTATAACAATTGCCCGATCTGTAGCATGGTCGATGTTATTTGTCATGATATTTGTACTGTAGAGCTAAATCAGAGGTGCAACTGTCATATAGCTCTCCTGTTTTGTGGTGAGAAAATCTTAACTAGAAATATTCCAAAATTGAAGTCCAAAAATCATGCAGATGATATCTTTTTATTGTTAGTTTACTATTATGTATCGTCTTTCTTGTTTTTAATGCTGCATGAAAAACCACCCAACTAGTTGGATAACACCAACAGTTGTATCATTTTGCATTTTGTGGGTAGGCTGTTATCTTCGGTAATGTTGTTTAAAGGATTAAACTTTCTCTAGTCTCTTGACAGCTAGTATCTTTAGCAACCCTTCTCTGCTCATTTATGTATCCTGATGTGTCTTCAAGGTCATAGAGCAGAACCAGTGCTCTAATAGCAGTTTTCTAAGTAAGCATTTAGGTGGAATTCTGTCTTCCTGCCTTGATAGGGATTGTTAGCACCACCTCATATCAGAAGTATTCTTAAAATGAAAGAAGGAAACTCCTTTTCATTGGCAGACCAGGAAGTGCTCTTGATTATAAGTGTTTTGGAAAAAGGTTTTAGATAACACTGTGGATGGAACATAAATTATTCAATAAGCCTGAAGATGTTTTTCTTTATATATTTGATTCTGCCTTGTGTTAATGCAGTTGATATTATGGTATTAAATTCCCTTGGTATTGTGTTCGTTTTCTGTTGCTTCGGCTATTAACACTTTTTTTTGTCCTGCCCCTTCTCTTTCTCTTGCTTTTCTGTAAATCAGTTCAGTTGAAAGTTATCAAAGTACAGAGGTAAAACACTTGTGGAATGACTGTTTATTCATAATTCTAGAATTCCTGAGATTTAAATTTGTCAGCCATCAGGAGATTCTTTATTTATATTGTTAATGTGCCATTTGTCACAATAATTGAAATGGACAGCATGTGGTTGAAACTCGGTTTATTCATGTATTGGTCATTTTTGTCTAGCACTAGTTCACCAATGAAGTAGCTTGTCTTAATATAAGACTAAAATTTCTTTTTTGTTTCAAAGGTTCCAGGCTTTTTTAGATACTTATACTTTGAGGAATCCTTGTAGCTTTTGTTTGTGGAATATTTCTGGAATACTAATCAAGATTTTAATCTGAGTTTAGGCTTATTGGAGGATCTCATATATTGGAAAGTTGGCTTCTCTGACTGCTTAAGGAGTTTTACGTAGCTCATGTTGTTATAATGATAGTTAATATATACTTATTCATATACATGTGTACACACGTACATACATTTTTCATGTTAAATCCCCCTCAGCAATACCTTATCTTTATTCTACTGTACTTTTACATTGTCTGGATCCTTGTTTTTTGAGCACTGTTTGATGAATGTTTTATGTGGTGGAAAATTATTTTAGTTTATCATTTGGTGAATGGGGAAAATCTGTGACTTGCCTTCCTTTTAGAGGCTTTACTTAAAATGGTTAAAACAATATTGGATTTTACTTAGCTTCTTTTTAAGTATAAAAGTACATGGGGACATTTTGATCAAGTTATCACCCTTAGACTGATATCAAGATAAACATTGTAAATTCAGTTTGCTAATTTGAAAATATTGGAACTTCTGTGTTCAGTGCCTGTCTAGTGTCATACACATTAGTGACAGACTTTTCCTAGATCCCGCCTGTGGTCAGCCACTTGTTTTGTAAATAAAGTTTTTTAAAACATAGCTGCACTCATTATTTACATATTTTCTGTGGCTACTTTGACACTGGAACAGAGTTGAATATTATAGTTGCAACAGGCAATAGAGATGCTATGACCTGCAATGTTTGCCAATCACTGCAGATATTATACATGAGCGTCTTTTGTCATTAGACTTTTTTAATTGAACAAATTGGCATATAACATTGTGTAAATTTAAAGTATACAGCATGCTACTTTGACACGTTTATATATTGTAATATGATTTCCGTTGTAGCCATTTCTATTACATTACATAATTATAGTAGTATAATATTACTATCTATATTCATTATATTGTGCATTTAAACTCTATGGCTTGTTTATTACTTGTTACAAGTTTATACCCTTAAACACTATCAATCTTATCTCTCCCTATTTCCCCAACCCCCTAGTAAGCATCATTTTACTCTGTTTTTTACAGGTTTTATTTTTTTATTTTTTAGATTCTGCATATAAATGATATCGTATAGTTCTTGTCTTTCTCTGACTTATCTCTATTAGCATCATATGCTCAAGGTCCTTCCATGTTGTCGCAAATGGCAAGATAGCTTCCTTTCTCAAGGCTGAATTATATTCCATTGTGTGTGTACATATATTATACATAAGACAGTTATTTCACTTTTATATATTATATTTTCACAAATGTCTTCTGTGTCTTTTCCTCGTGTTCTACTGTCAGCCCAAGAATGATTTCTTATTCGCCATTTTGTTCCTAGTACTCATTATCGTGGTACCGAATGAATATTTGTTGAGTGAATGATGGTGTAATTACCTCACCCACACTGTATAATGTATATTTTTATTTTAACTATTCTGTGCTTTCTAGAAGGCAAACTCATTTAGAGAAATAAACCTCTCTTATGTATGTTTTCTTATAGCTCTCCAGGGTGAAACTATGTAAGTCCTGTTTTCTGACTTGGCAATCTATGCAGCAAGGGCATAGAATTTCCTGTTCTAAATCTTATCAAATCCCTGATACAGAGTTTTGATCAATATTCATCATGAAACTCATCTGTACAATATATATATATTTTGTGCAATATATATATATATATATTTATAACCTTTGATTTTAGGTAAATTTGCTAATGAGGCAAGCATTCCTATTCACATTTGGTGATAGATGTGTAATACTCTGAGGTAAATGCAAATAGTTTTCATCATTTCTGTGTTTTTTTTCCATATCTCATTTCTAGGTACAAGACATCTGTTTCAGCCATGACTGTCGCTGGGTAGTGGTCAGTACACTCCGAGGGACTTCCCATGTTTTCCCAATCAACCCTTATGGTGGCCAACCTTGTGTTCGAACACATATGTCACCACGAGTTGTGAATCGTATGAGCCGCTTCCAGAAAAGCGCTGGACTGGAAGAGATTGAACAAGAACTAACATCTAAGCAAGGAGGTCGCTGTAGCCCTGTTCCAGGTCTATCAAGCAGCCCTTCTGGGTCACCTCTGCATGGTAAACTTCATTTTCTCTTTCTCCAGTGAACCCTACAATCCTTCCCTTTATCCTTAAGTTTAGAGATCTGGGATAAAAGAAATCCATTTTTTCTAATCTGTTCAGGCGAAGACAAGATCTTAGGCTCATTTTGGACAGTCTTAATTTATTAAATAATTTAACAAATTGAAATAAATATAGTAATGGTGATCTTTATCATGCTGCTTTAACTCCCTAACTCTTTCAGTATATACGGGATACTAGGTGGCATATATACAGAGGGAGCCAAAAAAATGTATACACATTTTAAGAAAGGAAAACTGTATTAAAATTGTACTCAATATATACCAATAACAAAAGATAAATACAAGTCATGTTTGACTTCTGCAATTACAAGAGGTGCTCAAAGTGGTTACGATCAGTGTCCACACACTTCTGATTACGGCAAACTACTGCTTGAGTAACGTTGACCAAAGTGTCCACTTGTATACATTTTTTTGGAATGTATGAATGAACCCTGGTATATGGAATATGAAGTTTGAGACTATTTTCATAAATTTAGAGATTGAATTCATATCTATAGATCTTTTCCAGAAAATTCCATTTTTAACCACAATCAACACTGTAGCTCATTAAGAAATATTCATTGTTGGAGAATCATGGTCACAAGTTATGTGTATGTTAGAGCAGCATTTGCATTTTATTTGAAGATACATCTCTGTGGGATTTCTCCCAAGATATTGTAGGAAAAACAACAACAAAAATAATGTATCTTAGAGGAAATAGTTGTGTAACTATCACCCCAAGCAGTAAATGAAGCACTAGCAGAATTCCTCCTTTGTGCTCCTTTTCCATAAAAGTAAACCATGACTTTGACTTTTACGGTAGTTATTTTCTTTTTTAAAATAGTTTTCTCCTAAGGAAGTATCCTTAAATACTGTTGTTCATTTTTATATAAATGGAATTACAGAGCATGTATATTTTGGAATATTAAGTTGCTTTAAAATTATGTTTGTGAGATTAATTCATCTTGTTCTATGTAGGTTTACTTCATTTATTTCCATTGCTCCCAAAGATTCCATTGTATAATTATACTTCTGCTTGTTTATCCTTTCTACTACTATCGATGTGTATCTCGGTAGTTTCCAGTGTGGGTTATTATGTATAGTGATACAATGAAAATTTCTGTATTTGTTTCTTGGTGTAAATGTGTATTCATTTCTAAGTGGAAATGCTAGGTTATAATGTATGCATATCTTGACCTTGGTAGATTAATACTAGAGTGGTTTTGCCATTTCATTCTCAGTAGACGGACAGAAAATTTGTTTACATTAGATGACACTTTTTTCTAGTGCACTGCAGATTTTCCTTGACAGATAACAATTTAGGTTTTTAAGAATAGGGAATTTTATATAGAGAGATTATCGTTACTACAGAAAACAATATTTAATTGATCTGAAATTCATATAATATAAAATCAACCATTTAAATGTTAACAATTCAGTGGCATTTAGTATATTCACAGTATCGTGAAATCACCACTTCTCCCTAGTTCCAAAACATTTTCTTTACCCAGAAGAAAACCACATATTCTTTAAGCAGTTACTCCTTACTTCTCTCTCCCCAAGCTCCTAGCAACTACCAACCTGCTTTCCATCTCGGGGATTTGCCTGTTCTGGATATTTCATATAACTTCAATCATACAATATGTGACCTTTTTGTTTCTGGCATCTTTCCCATAGTGTAATGTTTTTGAGTTACAATCACATTGTACTATGTATCAGTACTCCATTCCTTTTTATGGCTGAATAATATTCCATTGTATGTATATACCATACTTTTTTATTCATCCATTGATGGACATTTGGGCTGTTTCCACCTTTTAGCTATTGGGAATAGTGCCATGAACATGTGAGTACAAGTATTTGTTTCTTTGCAGGTCTTTTGGTTATATACCTATCTTTATTTGTTTTAGCTTCTGCTAGAACATACATCCTTTTGTAATACCTAATCAATTCTAGATAAGTATTTTCTGTAGGAAGTTTTAAGATAGACTGAAAAAATATAGGTAAATGAAATTGTGGGGAGAAATTGTGTAACTCAAAAAAAAATTTGGAACTCTGTTTTCCCCTTAGATGATATTTTATGCTTTGGTCCTATTATTTGTAGAAGAACGATTGTTATTCATGTATATTGAATTTGAATAGTGACCCATGACCTTCAAGTTTGAAAATCTTTTAGAATCAATATTAGGAGAAAACAGTCATTTAATGAAGTATTAAGAATGTGTGTGTTTTTTTAAAGTTTAGAAAGCTGTGAGATATTCACATTATCAGACATCTGCAAGAAATTTTACTTAATTACTTACATTTGTAGGTATAAATATTTTGTCATATAATTAGGTGATAGTATAGGTTCTTTGAGGACCTTTCACTTTGTGTTGAATATTTTCCTTTGCTTAAATTTTTCCAAACACTTTATGGGGAGAGATTCAGTGTGCATATGGGAAGCTAGGTTGACCAGAGAATGAAATGTATTAGGAAAATTAGGAAGGATTTACAGTCCTTATATTTATACAGCTTCAGAAAGTATTCTTTTGAGCTTCTCTTTTCTTCCTTCCTTATTAAGCTTTACACATACCAGATTCTGTGCTAGGCTTTGGTCATAATGTGCACCAAAAATTGCTATCTCTGTCCTGTGTATCTTCTAGTCCAAGGGAAAATACAGATATTAAATGACTGTGAACAAATACCTTGCAATATATTCTTGCTGTAGGGTGCAAAATGCAAATCAGTTAAGGATTTGTCATGTGTAAAAAAAAAAACAACAAAAAAAAAACAAAAAAAAAACAAATAGTTGAACAGTAATACTTGAATTTCTGAGTAAAAATATACTCTTTTCTCTCAGCTTTATTGCTCTCACAGCTCTCTTCATGTTTTTACATAAAGCAAACAGAAGACATCTCAGAGAGGAGATTATAGACTGACAATACTGCTGCACTTAACATTCCCTTTTGAAAGCGAGGCATTTCGGACGGCATTTTCCTCCCTATAACACATATTAAAATTTTATTATGTTGGAATTTCACCCCATTACTCTGTGTAGTTTTTCTCATTTTTAAAGCACCGACATTAGAGTGATGGTCATTTTTCTTCATGTTCTTTTTGTATCTCACATGTCAAAACAAAATGGGCATTGTTGTTGGTTAGTTCTAAAAATGATGTATTTACAGTTTGTGTGGATAAACAGTCTTGATGCTGGTCAAAAACAATGTAAACTTTGAACAGGGAGGGATTCGTCTTGAAAATGAATCATGCTTCGTGGTATTACCGTTGTTTGTGTTCTTTTTAGCAAAGTAAAGGAAACTGTTAAATAACAGTTGATATAGGGATATTTCCTTTTTACTCTCTGGAGTCAGTCCAGTGTAGGTTAGGATTATTTTATCTACTTGCCATTTTTTTTTAACTTAACGGAGGATGTTTATTTATTTGAAATATATTCTCTCTAAATATCTCTTTCATTTCTGATCTTGTTGCCTGGACATTAGACTATGTGAGGGATTCTTAACTTAAGACCCATGGACATGGATAGGAAAAAATTACATCTTTATGTTTACTATCCTCTAACCAAAATTAAGTGTTGCCATTCGTTATGAATATAGACAACACACAGCAGTCACATTCCTATTACTTGTGATATTGTCACCAATAAAAACACAGATGTTTTCATATCACATTATATATGAGATCTTGAACTGTTTTGAATCACTGAAATACATTTTGAAATAATGTTTATGTTCACCATAGCTTTGAAAGTATATATTATGTAATAATATTCTTGATTTTAATACTTACTACATATATTACTATAGCAGAATGTAATTTTTAAATATATTGATAAACTATACTTCAATATAGTTGGCTTCCTTTGTAACTCTATGTCTTTTATTTCATGCCTTATTAGCTTTATTCAGAGAGAGAGTCTACAGGCTTTCCCGGGCTGTCCAAGCAGTCCCTGGCCCCAGAATGATTAAGAACCCCATATTATCATTTCTTACCTCATCTGTTTCTGTGACGTGGTCCAACTTTTGTGTTTTTTTTCTTTTTACTATCACAAGTATTTCCTTTGTTAACCATAAATATGATCTTGCACTTTTCTGCTTGAAATCTTTCAGTGTCTCACTATACTTTTAGAATGTTAGAGAAGGTCCTACCTTATTTCCAGCTTCTTGTCCCACCGCACCTAGATTTCTGTACCTTTCCCTGGCTATGCCACATGTATTCATTTCTTCGCATCTTTCCTATTTGTCTCCTCTTCTCGGCTTGAAATAATTGTTACCCATTGAACACCTACTAAAACCCTAATTCATTGTGATCTAGCTGAAAATATCATCTGTCTTGTAAGCCTCTCCTAAGCATCTCTTGATGTTGTGTCATTTGTGTCAGCTGTGGTATTGACACTGAATACACGTTGGTTATATTGTCATGTGGGAGTTGTTAGTGGACATGTCTGTCTTCCCATTAGGTTGACTTCCATGAAGACAGGGTCTTTCCCTGTCTGTATTTGTATCTTTGCACCTTGTATAGTGTTTGGTAAAATGGAGACTCGAAGGCTTTGAGCCAAGTTTCCAAACATCTTTAGAAGTTTTTCTAATAAAACAATTTCGATAGAAATCATTACTTGTCAGATGAAGAGCTTTTCATTCATGGTAACATTGCTGTTCTTTATAAGATCCATAAAATACATTCACTTATTCAACAACTATTAGTGTTTACTATGTCCAGGCACTGTTTCTGAGCTCTAAGAATACAGCAGGAATAAGAGGAAAACATCCCTGTTCCCGTAGAGCTGACCTTCTAGTGGAGTGATATGAACAATAAACAGGACAGATCGATAGATGATAGATAGATACATTTATGTGCTATGGAGAAAAAGGATGGAAGGGGAATAGGGTATGCCGGGAGAGGATTGCAATTTGAAATTAGTATGTTTCCTGCAGACCTTACTGAGAAGATACTGGAACACAGATCTGACGGAAGTATGGGAGAAAGTCATGCAGGTATCTGGGTTACATGTTCCAGGCAGAAGGAACAGCTAGTGTTGAGTCCCTGAGCTGAGAATGTGGCTGGAGTGTTCGAGGAAAGGGAGGGAGGCCAGTGTGTCCAAAGCATAGGAGTAGAAGCATTGAGTAGAAGATAAGGTCAGGGAGGAAATGCGGCCTGGTCATGTCAGTCTTTGACTTGAACTCAGAGTGAGCTGGAGGAGCTGTGGAGTTTTGAGAATAAGAGTGACCTGGTAAGCCTCGCTCCGGCAGGATCAGAATGGAGATATATAATAAGAATGCCCAGTCTGTAGGTTGACATGGGTTGAAGCCTACTGAGACCAGTTTGGAGAGTATTGCAAAAATCCAAGTGAGAGAAGACAGGGCTTAGACTGAGTTGTTTAAAGTGGAGATTCTGAGGAGTAATTGGATTCTTGGTATATTTTGATGGAGGGGCATCAGGATGTCTGGTCTGTTTTATGTCAAGTAGGAGAGAAGAGAAGAGGCAGAATGACGAGCATGGCTTTTGGCCTGCACAACTGGCAGGATGGGGTTGCTGTCAAGTGAGATGAGAAACACAGGGTTAAAGCAGGTTTGAGGATAGGGACAGGATCAGGAGTTTGGGACATGTTTCATTTCCTTTCTATCATTGACTGCCTAGTGATGTTAAATAGGTAGTTGGTTTTATGACACTGGAGTTTAATGGAAAGGGCTAGGCTGAGGATACATGTTTGGAAGGCATAGACAAAGCCAAAAGCTGGATGAGATCACCTAGTGAGGGAGTGAGGACTAAAAAACGAGAACATGAAGACGTCTGGGGACTGAGCCCTGGGGCCCTCCTACATGAAGTAGCCAGTGACATAGAAGGAAAACCACTGGTGAGAAATCCTAGAGGCCGAATGAAGAAATTTTTTTTCTGAGAAAAGAGTGATTAATGTGTTTAATTCTGCTAATATGCCAATTAAGATAAGGACTGAGAAAAAGAAACAATACCATCCAATTTAATAATGAACAAGACAGGTGACTTTGATAAGAGCAGTTTTGGTAAGCTGTAAGGGCCTGATAGGAGTAGATTTTAGTTAAGAATGGGAAGAGAGACGTTGGAGGCTAGTATTGACTAGTCTTTCAAGGAGCATTGATATAAAGGGGAGCAGAAAAATGGGGAATAATTAGAGGGGAAAACTGCTTATGTTTTCTCATGGAGATAGGAAATGAGGATGGTTGCAGGTATTGGGAGCTTTAAGGATAAAGGCAAAGGTTGGAAAAATGGTCCTCTAGGGGCACGTAGGCATTCCTTTACCAGTTAGTAAACTTTGGCTGAATGAAGACAACATGTCTCCCACTGGTATGATGCCGCTAGCAAATTTAATTACAAGCCTTTGCTTTCCAACTTCAACACCTGGTTTCTACACCTGAATTGCTTTCCATTAATTTCTTCAGGTAAGCATTGAAAGCATCTTTCAAGCTCAGCTCAGCTCAGACACACTTTCTCCCTCTTAACATGTCAAACTTCATGTATTTGCTCCTTCTGTATGCTCTTTATCAGTATTTGTTGCTCTCTACTTTCTAGCTATTATTTTTGATGATCTCCATTATTAAGGTATAACTTGGGGAAGCAGTGGGAGGCCCTGGAGTCAGACTCCCTGGGGTGAAATCTATTCTCCATGACTCCCTAACTCTGTAATCTTAGACAAATTACTTAACCTACCTGTGCCTTAATTTTCTTTCTGTAAAATGGGGGACATGATATTATCTACCTTAGAGAGTTACTGTGAGGATCAAAGCACTTTGAGTAGTGTTTGGCACATGTCGACTACTCAGTAAAAGATTAGCTGCTATGATGAGTATCATTATTAATACTGTTTATTATTGAGGACATATATAGGATTGAGTCATTTTTCATATTTTTATACAGTGTCTCTTATCCAGAAAACAGAATAAGTGAATAATTCACTGAATAATGATGGACTCAAATAAAATTGTGACCTTATTGTATGTAGGCTTTTGTAGTATTTTGAACTCAGTATTGATAAGTTGACCTGATATTGTTTCTGAAATTATGGGCGATACCAGCACAAAACTGAGAAATGAAGGTAGTATAATTTTTTTTCTTTTTCATCTGTTTTTGCTCATTTAAAGCCATACATCAGAAAATATAAATTAATTAATCCACCTATTTGATAAATTAATCCACCTATTCTTGAGCCTTTGCATTTCTTTATTTTGCAAATTAGTTTTCCAATTTAGGTTCCAGAATAAGACATTGATTCTGTGATAGGGCTTTTAAGGAATTTGTTTTTTCCTGTTATTTCTGTTGAGCTAACAGAGGGATTTTGGATACTCTAGAGTTCCTGGAAGTGTCTTCTTTCCCATTAACTTATTGGTCCTCAGGGAGGAGTTGTCTTCGAATCACAGCTTCTGGCATTTGAATTCCAGATTCTGCTTCTTCCAAATGGAAGTAGTTGATGAGACTCTGAGGCCTTCAGAGGGGGCCTCTGATTTCTTGGACTCAAAGCCTCCATGTTTTAGTAAAGTACTTTTACATAACTGGTAGTATCATTTTTCTTTTTAGCATCTGAATGATGCATTCATTTTACCACTCAGAAACTCTGTTTATAGGCTTTATTTGATGGTTTATTGTAATTGCTTACTTTTGTTGATCAGTAGTTTTCTTGATACAGACCACATCACAATTGTAAATACAAAGCAACCACACATTTCAGCCTTATATAGTTTCACCTACTTAAGACAATCAATAATAATGTGATGTTTCTTGACTTCTCTTTCCACATCACTGTTTACTTGTGGATTGAAGTTTCCATTTGTATGTTTTAATTTTTGCCAAGAAAAATCAATCATGTGCACTGTAGTTCTGCTTTAAATTTTATGCCTCATATGACACAGAGTATGTGTGTGTGTGTATGCATATATATATATATATATATATATATATATATATAAAATGGTATATGCATGTTAAATGGATAAAAATCTTCTGTTAGGCTATCTTAATTTAATACCTGGGTTTTACTGGTTATATGTACTTTATTGTTTTAGCTCAGATGAAGTTTTGTTTTTAATTGGTCGTTTTCAAATCTAATAAAAGTTTTCCTAGTGAATTTGTTTTCTTATAAATTCTTTTATCATCCTTTTAAAAATGCTGCTGTAACAGTATGCTAGTCTTTACACACACTGTACACCAAAGTCATACATTTAAAAATATTTTCATGTCACTTCCTATTGTTTCTTATAGCAGATGAGTTCTTCAGGAAAGTGGATTGAAAAGAGAGACCTGAAAAAGGTGCTTTCATTTAAGTAGCACTAATTGAAAAAAACCATCTATTAAACAAAGATAGCATAATTTTTAATAGACTATTTTATAGAGCAGTTTTAGGTTCACAGCAAAATTGAGGGGACAGTTCAGATAGCATAGTTGTTGAAGAAAATAAAATTACTTGTGGAGTATCTTTAAAATCTCTTTTATTGCTCCTAAATTATAGCTTAAAATTTAGTGCTATAAAAACGGATTAAACTCAATTTAAATATTTTATTTTTGTTTATTTCATTTGGAATATGCCACTTTTTTTCTCTCGGAAAGTTTTCCCTTAAAATAAATGCCAGATAAGGTAGTGAGCAATTGAAGCTAATTTGGAATTTCTTGTTTTGCTTTTTGCTGCTTATGAAATATTTTGTATTTTTTCTGTATTTTTTTACATTGGCAAATCATAGACTCCAGGTTTCAGTAGTTTTGTTTTTTAAATGGTTAATGAGACACGCCTCTAGAGGGCGATCTTTTCTAAACTTTCTTGTGATTGTGTTCATGGCAATCCTGGCATGAACCTGGTGTACTGTGGATGTTGGTGTCTTATAAGGTCTTATAATAACCCAGCTTCCTTCTTATTATGTTTTCCATGGTTTTTTTCCCCTCAAAGTCTTCTTAGAGAATTGGACTTTTGAACTATATTTCTGTCAATTAATATCCATTTTTAGTACTCCATCCAGATACCTAGCTCCTGTAAATTCATTTAGGTAGTTGCATGGAGGCAAATTTTTAGTTAATCATTTAAGTAAGTGGTGTCTGCCTGTTCTAAACATTCCTTTTTTTGATTCTCTATATGTTGCTATTCAAGGACTTACCTCTGTACTTTATGGGACCAGAGTGATTAAACTCCACTATTGAGACGTTATTAGGGCTTATAGTTAATCTCTGCTTCTCATTTCTATTAAAATTTATTAGAGTTTTATTGTTTTTCTCTAGCTATTTAGTATAACTTTATCAAAGTAATACATGCATTTATTATAAAACCCAAATAATACCATACATTTATAATGAAAAATGGCAAACTCTGCCCTACCCTTCCCCCCCATCCCCGCCACCGGCCAGGTGTCATTCCCCAAAGGCTGTGCTTCTTTCAATTCTTAATAGGTTCTTCCTTGCTGTTTTCCTTGTTTTGCTTCTTTCTGGAAATTATATTAGTTGGATAATGAATCTCCTACATTGAACCCCTGACTTTCTTTTCTATTGTCTATCATTCTATCTTTTTGTTTCACTTTATGAGAGTATCCCCAAGTTTATCTCGTAATCTTACTGCATTTTTATTTTGGCAACATAATATTATTTATTCTGAATGTTTCTTTTATTATCACATTCTTATTTTATAGATGTAATATAATTTATCTCTTTGATAGTTATAATTTTTAAAACATATTTTGCTCCTTGCATTAGCTCTATCTCCTCTGAGTTCCTTTTTCTTTTCTTTTTTTTTGGTGATCATTATCTTCTGTATTAGAGCTATGGTTCTCAATTGAAATTATAATTTACCTAGGTAGATTTAAAAATTACTGAAATACGCAGGCCCAATCTCAGGCTGATTAAACCAAAATATTGACCTGAATGTCTAGGAAGCCTTGGCTGATCATTCTTATTTTATTTAGAAATTTTATTATTTATTCATTAATTTATTTCACGATTTCATTTTATTGAGCTAATCAACAAATCCATACTAAAGAACTGGTTGGAAGCTCTTTGAGCATGAGTAGATCATACTAGCTTATAGGTCCCACTGGTCTGTTAGGTGAGACTGGCAATTTTATTAGGGTGCCCCAATCAATACTATTTGTAGATCATTTCACTTAGACTGGTCAGTTTCCCCATAAAGGAAGCATCTGTTGGGGGTGGTGTTGGCGTGATGGAGACCTTCTGGCAATAAACTTAGAAGTTAGTTTTCAAGGAGTTGAAGGAGTTACATTATTTTAGTTTAGTGATTAGAATAAAAAGAAGATTTGGTGTATCTATTTGCATTACTTTTCCAATAGGAAGACAAGAAAGTTGTAGTCAGGTTCCGCTGAAATATTTTTTCAAAATTTAGTTTTAGAAAAAACGGAGAGGGAGAAGAGTAGGAATTAGGCTTCTTAGGATACATAATGGCCAGTGTCTGAATGATTGACCCAAATAAACAGATTTAGAAATGATCAGACTTGAGAGTAGCAGCCATGAGTAGTTTTGATCTTAAAATGTGAGCCGGAAGTAAAAATTGGACTGCTGGCTTACAGTTTGTAAACTACAAAAGGGTAAGGAGAGTGGGGTCAGGGTAGTGAGCATACTGAGAAATAGAAACTATTATAGTTCTTACGATTATAGTTCTTAGCATAAAATGATGTTTAGATTTGGAGGAGGATGAGAAAAGGAAAGGGATTTAAGGTTCATTGGAAAAGTTATTAACATTGGATGATGTGTTTTTGCAGGTGAGAATATTGAAGCTAGAATGAGGCACAAGAGTGAAACCATTTCAGAATGGATAGAGTGAATTAATGTGGGTATTGTTAGCAGCTTCAGAAGAGACAGGCCATTCCATTTTCAGTGTTTAGAACCATCCCTAGTAGGGAATGCTTAATAAATGTTCAGTTATATTTCACTCTTGTCTAATTTTGGAGTGGATTGAAAGGTGCCCACATTTGATACAATCATGGATGAGAAAAGCTATGAAATGACAGTACTGATAAATGAATATGGTTTTCTGGCAATAATCCAGCTGATTTTAAGAAAAAGTGTTTCTGCTAAGGCAGAAGAATTATGGGGAAATAGAGTCAACATTTCTTAGGTGCCCAGATATGGTCATGGTATCCCTCTTTGTGGTTTTCACTCTCAGGGACTTTCTAGCTAAAAGGAGCTTTTATGTATACTGTAAATTCATGGTTTTGCTTTTGGAAGAAAATCAGTTTAGAAAACAAGGACTTAACTATTTATTAATATTCATATGATGTACTTTGATTTCTTTCTCTTTTTTTGTTTTTGGTGAACAATTCTCTCTCACAAATTTTTGATAGACAGCTACACTGGGTATGGGTTTCCGGTGTTCTTCATGAACAGAACATGGAAATATATTGTGATAGAATGATATTTAAATGTTTTTAAGCTGGAAACAAAATACATAAAAGGTTTTATCTTCTGTGCTGTCAAAAATGCTGATTTGAACCTTTTGCATTATACTCCCATCTTTGTACGGTTGTTAAAATCTGCTGCTCTTTCCCATCTGAAGGAAATGCATCTTTGACACTTCTCATGACCTGAGTCATGATGCTGAAAGAGAGCCAGAAAATATCCTTAACAGTCAAGGGTAAAAAGAAGGCTTCCATGAGGTGGGGGCGGGGAGCAGGAAAGAGGTTGTGGGGAGAACAGCACCTTTGCTATGGCTAGTTCGGCTTATATCTTTTTGATTATTAGGAAAGTTGCTTACATTTTACTACCGTAGTTGTTATGCAACAGAAAACACTTTGATATTAAGATTTGTTTTTGCCTTCATGTTTAATGTTTAATGCATTTGAAAAAGACAAGTTCTGCAAATGTTAAATAATTGAGTCTTCCAGGTTTAGAAAATTGCAACTTAAATCTGGCAATTATTTAATATTTTATCTTGTTAAAGTGTCTGATTTTACTTCAGAACCAACTCTCAATTCTTCAACATCTTATATGTTTAACAGTGGAAGTAATAAAGTTATATTTGTTGAGTGATGCAGACAAGTTTCTATATTTTTTCCCATGAACAGTGAAGTGCTTCTGTTTGCTCTGTTGACATGATACAAAATTCATTGTGAGATAGCATGGGAGATCTGAGTGTAGGGTATTTTCAAAAAAAGAATTTCAGTGAGGATTTATTTATACTTTGGGGATATCTTTTAATTCCAAATTTGGTCTAAGAGATGCTAGATTATGGGGTTTTTAATTGTGGGGATTTTTCACATCTTTATTTCTGAGCACTTAGTCCCAAAACTCTATGTGAGCTCAAGTAAGAAGAGTGGGAAAATTTGAGGGTGCTTAAGTATGTTAGTTTTAGGAATAACTTTTCCTGTTAAAGTACGAGGCCCTAGATCTTTTTCTTTCGTTCTTCTAATTTACACAGAGTTTGCTTTTCCCCTCTAGTGTTAAATATAATCTATTTACTGTTTTGTTTGATTTTTGGTTGTTGAAAGAGTGGCTACAATGCTAATGTTTAAAATGAACTAAAAGTTGCTGAAACTTCTTAAATATTAAGGGTTTAAATTTCCTGTATCCCAAATCTTAGAGTGCTCTAAGAATAATAAAGTAAGGTAATGAACTTCCCACTTATGGAGGGCGATTTTGTTTATTCATTTTAAAAATTTGTGTTGGCTATGTGATCAAGTCTAAATTGTGCCACAAATATAGTGGAGAGGAAATGGAGCCAAAATATTTTTCTATAATATATTTTATTGTCTATCTCAATACATCTTTTATCTCTGAAGCTTTTTGGACATATCTCTTATATTTCCCCCCACTTGTATGTTTGGCATCTTATAAACATTGTTTCTAACTCTTGATCTCATCTCCCTGTGGAGGCTTATGTTTGCATCCCTAGCCTCCTAGTTCTAAGCCCACTTCAGTATCTTTTTAAAGGAGCATCGACAACCTACTTACAGTTTTAGCAACAGTTAGATCCTTTTGACATTTAATTTTTATGTATAAACTTTCTAAATTTATTGAGTTTATGTTAGATTTAAGTAAAGAAAAATAGCCAAATTTACATGTAGTCGTGAGCACATTAAGATAATAATTAACTGGTAAAAATGTATTCAGATTCAAAAAGGAAAACCAACTAGCAAATTGTTTATTTAAAAATGTATATATTTATTTAAGTATATATAAATATTTGCATAAACATATATACATTGATAAATAATTATTTAATAATTAGTACAGTTTTAATTCTCCAGAACATGCAGTTTTAATTTTACTGATATTTAATAAGCACTAGTGTCACGTTCCAGGCAGCCTGCTTTGTATGTAGTGAGAAGAAGTGATGACGATATCATTAAAAACCTCAACCCCATCTTGCAAAACAAAACAAAAGGTTGGTTTCTTGTTTTCAGGTCGATTTTTGTGGGACATTTATCTTCCTACCATTCCACCCCTCCCCAAATACTTATAGTGATGTCTGTGGTACCATGAACTGTTTACATAAAAAAGCAACAAGTGTTTTTCTTGAGATGCATAAAGGTTTGCAGTATTCTGTACTTCACCATCTGTCACTCCCTCCAAAAGTTACAGGGACAAACAAGTCAATGCCCAGTCAGAATTGTCCTTGAACTCTTTCCATCTTGAACTTTGTCACCTAAACCGTTTGGTTGTTGTGTTAACAGTCGTTTACAAGTCTTATTATTCATTTTCTTTTAATTGCATGTTCTACTTCCTTGGCTCCTGTGAACAAGCATTGCTTCCGTCCAGTTTGGTATGTGGGTCAGAAGGCACTGTTTCTCACCAGGGCGCTGCTGTTTCCTTTTCCTACTTGAATAGATTACAGATTATACTGGAATACGCCTGAGAAAAGGTCAAAAAGGAGGGTGAATGTCCTGGAACTGCAGCTGGGAAGCTTGTCGTTCTCATCTAGGATAGTGGGGGTAAAAAAGACAGAAAAAGAGAGAGAAATAGAGACCTCCATCCCAACCCAAAACGTCCCACATTCAGGAACTTCCCATTTGCACAGGATACTTTTTATATTATCTGAAGGGATTCTATTTGGTTTTGATTAAATAATTATCGAGTGTTTGGCTGAGAAAGCTTTAATGTTAATTTAGATGGCAAGCAAGAGCTAAGCAGTGTTTTTAACTTTTCAGAGCCCAGATCTCCAGTGATAGTTTCAAAACAAGCTACCATTGTACTCATTTTGACAGAGTCAAGAAGTCAGGAGCTTTTCAACTACAGAGTTAACTTAGTTAAACGCATTGGTATATTTTGGATTTTTATCCCTGTCCTTTCCACAACAGGATATTAAAAGCAGACCAAAAGTTTTGATCTTCTGTGGAAAGTAAAATGCACACACACAAAAGCCCCATATGAACTCATTACCCAGGTTTTATTTTGGAAAGATATCACGTAGGGAATAGATAATCATGTAGAAGTCTTAGAGTAGGGAAATTGTTGGAAGGAGGACAATAATGGGATATTTGGGGGTAGGGATCTTCCCATAGAATTATCTTCTCAGGAATGCCAGCTTGTCACGTCAGCAATGGCTTTCAGTGTGCCTCATTAATTCAGTTTCAAAATTTAAGAGTTCAAAATATTAACAGACCAAGGACACTGACTGAGACTGGGTCTTGTAGATGAGTGTGTGGAGAGGTGATGAGAACAGAATATGATACTATTGTAGGAATCTAATACATAGGAAGGTTTCTATTGTAAAACCTTCAGAGAAACGGAGTGCCTAGTGTATGTGCTCTGTGTCCCTGTTAAGGATCAAAAAGTGAGAAGATAATGCAGACCTCCTACTAACACTGGTCTCCCATAGGGCACTGTCAACACTGCCTAGTGTCCTTTTGCTGTTTTAGAAATGAATCTCTGCCGTTTTCATATTTATCCCTGCATCCCTAATGACAACAAAGGACAATGCTCCTTTATCCTCCAGACATGCTGTTTGGTCCTCTTTACTGGATTGTAGTCCTTAGTTTCTTACCCCTTTTGCTAGAATCTTCCTTGGATCCCCATCACCCACAATCTGTAGCTTGTGCCTCTAGAAAGCTAAAACAAAGTTTTCTTTCTCACTGATGTGATACTGTTTTAAGGTACTTTCTTATCTACAACTCTGATTGAATACTGAATGCTGTTTTAACTGCTTTTATTATTCCCTTTGGTTTACAGTATGAGGGAACAGGGAAATTTTTTAAAGGGGGAGATGGGGAAGAAGGCATCTAATTGCATTTTTATCTTATTTTTCCTCTTGTTTTCATTTAAGAAGAAATGCATGCATACACATAGATACACTGAAATTAGTTTAATATTTAGCATAATCTGAGATGGTTAACAATTTCAGGATCTGGCTGGCTTCAGAAATTTCTCGCAGCTGGCCATTTGCCACGTTCACGTGTTCTCACATCACTTCATTCAGAAGCTAATACCAAGCTGGCAGCGTCTGCAGAGAAGGTAAAGATAAGACAGAAAGGAGTCTAGCTGCACAGCCACATTACCTGAGAGTTGTTGCTGATGGCTTTTCCACAAACGTTCAAGTTTGTCAAAGCCCAGTAAATCTTAGAAAGTTTATTTTCCTTGTAGCATCTGTGTTTTATAATGGGTCTTTTAATTTGTTTTTACTTGGTCTGCAGGGATTTCTTTTGTCCGGAGTTTTCAGACTCTGTCTTTTTTTTTTTTTTCCTTCTTTTTTTTCCTGTGGAAGTGAGTCCGTTAATGATGACTGGTTTGGGAATATGCCTCTCTGCAAAGCTGACCTGACACGCTATTCCTCCAGTGCAGCAACAAAGCCCATTGTTATTTTCTCTCTCTACTTTTATCCTCAACTTAATCCATTTTCCTCTGTGTTTTTATGGTATAGAATGTCTGGGAAAATATACTTTGGGACAATGCATAAATGATAAGATGGCACTTTGGAGTTAGCAAAACTTTTAGTACACAGATTGCACCATGTCAACCTCACATGCAGGCAGTGGTACCGTGTATTAGTAAGAAGGTTGGGAGTTCCTTTACCCCCCTGTATAAGCCATCTGCAGGTATTCTTCATCTAAAACAGGAGAAAAAAATTAAAAACGAGCACATGAGGTTGTTTTCATAATTCATTTTTCAAAAATGCAATCATATTCAAGTAAATACAGAGAGTCAGTGGTTAAATTAAACCCCAATGTGAACTGTTCTGATTTAGTGATTTGTCGTAACATTAAAAACAATAATAACCATAAACAAATAAACAACTGAAAATAAAGTGTCCTAGCTTTAAACATCAAGGGATGTTTTCTAAATTCTGATTTTTAAATGATTTTCTATTTCCAAATAGAATTGCTCCTTTAATTTATTGAGAAACCATTTTATTAGCATTTGGAATTTTTTCCCTCCAAAGGATCTCTGTCTATCTTGGGGACTGGTAAACCTCTAAAGGATCAAAGCTCTAGTGGATTTGGATAAAGACCCAAAAGCCTGAAGGCTTATGGAAGTTTATCTATATAGAGTAAGCCCAAAAAACTAGGATGAGAGTCTTAGAAGAGCTTATTTTCTCATGAGATTTTTGGGACTTCCTCTGTTTGGATGTGCCAGAAATAGTGTGAGAATATCCATTCTCATGGCATTTGTCACTTACAGGTCTTGTCCCAGCTGGAATTGGAAAGTATAATGGTGTGTGAAATAGTATATGTATTTTAAGACTTTATGAAGCCCAGCAGTAAAACTGCAATTAAACAACCTCTGCTATTTTCAATGTATTTGTATAAAAAAAAAAAAAAAAAAAAAGCAAGCATAGTAAAGAACGGTTAGTGAAAGTTACATTTAGCACTTATGTAGTAACTCTTCATTGATCTCAAAAAATTTTAATTGGACCATTCCTGTCATATAGATGCCTGAGAGGTGGAGCAAAGAAATAGTGTTACTATCCCTCTTTGTCCAAAGGGAAATTGAAGCCTAAATTGACGTCTAAGACTTGGGGCACTATAAGTTTCATCCTGCTGAACCTCATTGTACTAAGAAGCTTCCAGCTTAATGGAAAATTCTGGCTTGGAAATTTAGCCTTGATATAACTAAGGAAGTGTTTCAAGATTTATTTTTCAAGTTACTGAAATCCAGGCTCCTGGCCTACTCTACACGAGACTAAGCAGAGTAGTGAGAGGCATGGATTCCAGCACCTGACTATCTTCTGAAGTACTTTGAGTCCCCTCCAAAGTTAATTTGTTTTCTACATACCACAGGGCTGTATTTTCCTCTACTTCCTGGGTATGGGGAAAAAGACATTTTCTTCATTCATTCAGAAACATTTACGGAGCTGTCAATGATTAGTGAGACATTGCCCCATACTCGGGAGGAGTCTCCAGTTTTCATGGAGGATAAATCTGGAGGTTTGTTCGAGTCTAGCTGCATTTACAAAGAAAATCCATGACACAAGAGATAGGGAAAATTAATGTTTAACCAAAGACTTTGAATAGTACAAAGGAGAAGAAGGGATCATTACATTATTTTTGTGTATTTGATTTATTGAGTATGAACTTTTTAAAAATTTGGTTTAAATTTTAATGTATATATATATTTTTACATGTAGTTCATTAATTGTCAGCTAATGAAATCTCTTGTCTAAGCTAGTTCCCTCATTTTACTAACTCCTGATGTAATTGTGCACATATCTCTCATCTTATCCTTTATTTTCTATTAGAAAAGTAAAGGTAAGAAGATACCAAGTTCCTTTGTGCTCAAAATTTGTGTACCTTATCTCCCATTTTAAGTTGTCCCTTTAACACAACAATAAAAATGTCTTCTTCCATTTTGTTCCTAAGACATTTTGCAGATATCTTTATTAGCATGTTTTCTCCCGTTTAAAATTTTTTGTTTATGTCTTTTGGTGTCATGCTATGAGCTCTCTAGGACTTCCTTGGAGTTATTCATCCAGGACTAGAACAAGGTCTCATACCAATAGGCTCAAAAAGTGTAAAGTGAAAGAATGAATGTTGAATGAAACCTTTGCTTGGTATAGTTTCATCTTGTTAATGTCATCTTTTCAGCTGCAAAGTCCTTAAATCTGTCTTCTATATCCATTAGCTTGATCATTTTTTAATCAGCGTTCTCTTTACTTAACCCTTTCCATCTGACTTTTTAACTCTTTACTGAAACTACCCTATTGAAGTTTACCAGTTAGTAGCTTTCTCTCTTGAGTTTGTCTTTCTGAACCATGTCATCATTGACCATTTTATTAACACATTTATTCTTTCATTAAAGCTATTTTTATAAATTGCTTGCCATATCCAGTAAAATACAGCAGTCTCTCCCCCCTTACCTGCAGTTTTGCCTTCTGCGGTTTTTCTTACCTTCAGTCAACCATGGTCTAAAAATACTAAATGGAAAATTACAGAAAGAATTCAAGTTTTAAGTTGCATGCTGTTCTGAGTAGTGTGTTGAAATCTCTCCCACTGTCCCACTCTATCCTGCCTGGGACGGGAATCACCACTTTGTCTAGTGTATCCATGCTGTACATACAGTACGATAAGATATTTTTGAGAGTGATACCACATTTATATAACTTATTACAGTATATTGTTATGATTGTTCTGTTTCATTGTTAGTTATTGTTGTTAATCTCCTACTGTGCCTAAGTTATAAATTAAACTTTATCATAGGCATGTATAAATAGGGAAAGACATACATAGTATATATATATGGTTTGGCACTGTCTGCGGTTTCAGGCATCCACTGGGATCTTGGAATGTATCCCCATGGATGAGGGGGGACTACTGTGTAAGACAGATACTACCCCTATTCTCATGAACATAAAATCTACCCAATTTACGTTCCCCTTTCAGATGGGCTGGATTTCAGAGGCTACATCATAAACATAGACACCAGGAGTAAAAGTCCATAAATACTTGGGTATTGCTTGACAATACAGTGTCAGGCTGAGAGGCATAGGTCTGAAGTATCTAGTAAGGTATTCTGAGGTTGTCCTTTATCCTGGTGAGCTGTGGGGAACAAGTCATGGCTAACTAAACTGCAAAATTTGGAGCTTCTCAGTGAATCACTTCATTTTCCTAAACGACTCTTCCTATCTAAAAGTTCAGTGAGCTCAAAATCGGAACATCTGAACTGTTTCCTTGCTGAAGAACTTACCTAATTCATCTCTGCTTCAGTTGACAGGTTTTTTCTAAATCTGAAATCGTTTTATCTTCCTACTGCTTTCCATTATAATTTTCTCTTCTCGTTAGAAATCCCTTGCTATTGCTCACATATGTGGCATCCCTTTACACCCTCTGCTCTTCATGTTATCCTCCATGCTCGGAATATTTCTTCTTTCCTACTCATTCAGATTTTGCCCATCTTTCAAAGCATAGGTCATGTTCCATCTGCTCCGTGATCTCTTCTCCAAGTAATTGATCTCATATGTACTTATCTTTAGTACTAGGCAGTTAGAACATAATTATTCCTGTTTCATGCGTATTAGACTGTAAGCTTCGTGACAACAGAGAATGCAGTCCTCACAGCATGTAATCTTAGGCTAAGGCACTTAACAAATATTTGACTACTAGTTGTAAAGTGTGTGTGTTATACACAGTTCTTGAATTTCCTCAGCTTGTGACATAGTTAATGTTGTGGTCTGATTTCATATCCAAATTAGTATTACCATATTTGTCTAATCGTATGTCTTGCAACTGTTTACATCTACATTGGTCTTAAGAGTATCATAATAAGTCACTTTGAATGACTTAACTATGAAACAGTTTTTCTGGTACTCCTCCACAAATATCAAATGTTGTAATAGGATTTCACTCTTCATATTACCTAGAAGGTTTCTTGTTGTATGAATGTAGATATTATTGAGTAATTTGTTAAATGGCCTAAAGCAGCTTGTGCACATTTTGAATGTTGTCTTTTATTTACCTCTATGAGTGTGGGTCGCTTCAGTTAACTTTAATGTGAATTCTGGTATGCAAATTGGGGGGATAGATAGATGTTTATTGTTTGTGAATTTGTCTTTCTCCTTATTTTGCTAAAGAGATGTTTATAAGTGTTTAACTTGATAATTCCATAGATTTGTGTCCAAGAAAGACGTTGCATTTGGTTAAGCCATTATCCAACTTCATCTTGTAATGATTTTTTAAAAGGAGCCTGTTACTTTTCCACTACCTCTGAAGCTACCATTAGATACAGTGTGGTGGTTCTCTCTCTATAGTGAATCCATTCTAAGAGTAAATATTTTCTGGATGTCTTTTAGAAATATTATTACTTAAGACCTTTTGATGGGGGAGGTCTTTAGTTTCCTATATAAATCTGTCTCTTTAATTCAAATTAGTAAAAAAAATATGTGTGGGCTCACTGTCACTGTTATTTATAAAATACTATATTTATTGCTAACCATATCACTGATGCAGATATTTTTATGAAAAATCAAGAAAAATGATTTGAAAAGAACATTGGGTTAGTAAGGTGTTTTCTGTATTGAAAAGTTGTTGGATTATAAATACTGGTCTCATTTTCATGACATGGAAAATGTCAATTTTTACAAAGTTTCTGTGTAAGTGCATGAATTATAAGAATCACTATAAAATTCCAATAATGAAAAAAATGTGGTATTGATGACAGGACAGAGATGTGGATCAATGGAGCAGAGTCCAGAAATAGACCCACACATGTATGATCAATTGTTTTTGTTTTTTTAAAATATTTTATTGGGGAAGGGGAACAGGACTTTATTGGGGATGGAGGGTGCTGTTCAGCTTCAAGTTGTTGTCCTTTTCAGTCTTAGTTGTGGAGGGCGCAGCTCAGCTCCAGGTCCAGTTGCCGTTTTCTAGTTGCAGGGTCACAGCCCACCATCCCTTGCGGGAGTCGAACCAGCAACCTTGTGGTTGAGAGGACACATACAGACCAACTGAGCCATCCAGGAGCTCAGCTGCAGCTCAGCTCAAGGTGCCATGTTCAATCTTAGTTGCAGGGGGCGGAGCCCACCATCCCTTGCGGGAGTTGAGCCGGCAACCTTGTGGTTGAGAGCCCACTGGCCCATGTGGGAATCGAACCGGCAGCCTTCGGAGTTAGGAGCATGGAGCTCTAACTGCCTGAGCCACCGGGCCGGCCCCTGATCAATTTATTTTTGAGAAAGGTGGAAAGGCAATTCAGTGGAGAAAGGATACTCTTTAACAAATGGTGATGAAACAAGTGTACATTCGTTTTCAAAGCAACTCAGACCTCACTCCATATATAAAAATTTTTAACTCAAAATTAATCTATCTGCTCTTGCCATTTCTGTTCACTATTGTACTGGAACTTATAACTAGGACTATTAAGCAATAAAAGAAATAGAAGGCATCTGAAGTGGAAAGGAAGAAGTAAAACTTCCTTCTTTGAAGATGCCGTGATCGTGGATATAGAAAATCCTAAGGAAGCCACAAGAAACCATTAGAGCTACGAAACAAGTTCAGCTTATAGGATACAAGATGAATGTACAAAAATTGTATTTCTTTATACTATTTGGCATTTTCCCATAACCGTAAACATACAAAAAAAATGCAAACATTCATGTACTCTGACCAGCAATTCCATTCCTAGATTATTTATCAAAAAAAAAAAAAAGAAAAGAAAAAAGAAAAAACCCTGTCCACAAAAACCTGTACACAAATGTTTATGGTAGTTTTATTCAAAATAGCCAAAAGCTGGAAACAAATCAAATATCCTTTCACTGATGACTGGATAAACAAACTGAAGTACTTTCATGTAATGGGAACATACTCAGGAATAAAAAGGAAAGAAATATTGATATATGCAGGAACATGTAGAATGAATGAATCTCAGATGCTTATTGGCCAATTGAAAGACAAGACCTAATAAGCTATATATTTTGAGATTTCATTTATAGGACATTTCTGGAAAATGCAAAAGCATGGAGAGGGAGAAAAGATAAATGCATACGGGGAGTTTGGCTTACTGGTAAGCCTAGAGTAATTACTCTCTCTGTAGATCAGATTTTATTTCACAGTGGAGTTTGTTTTTCCTGGTTATTAATGAGCCATGATGACTACTCTTTGTAATTTGTGATATTATTGCCCAGCATAAAATAAAGAGAAGTATGTCAGTTTATGTTTTTAAATTTTATGGTGGGGAATGGTAGATATTGGGAGGAAGGTGATGTTTTTGCCGGTGACTTTGGTCTGTCTCATCCTATGTCACTCATGCTACTCTCTATGGGAAATCATCCTTACAACTCATGTTTCTTCTGCCTTCCGAGCCTTCACAGACTGCCGTGGTTGGCATGTTCTCCCCACCTGTTCTCAAGCTTGTTTCCGGAAATGCTCTATGCCGCCTCTAGACTAATTTAGATTTTCCCATTTTATTTTCTCTATCTTATATTTCTTTATAACACCATTACATTTTATACTATTTGTGTAACCATTTAACATCTATCCAATTCAGTATCCTCCATCCCCAAAGACTAAAGTCTCTGTTTATAATCAAGTCACACTTGGTGTTTCCAGTATCCTTCGTTTTTTTTCCATCCATATAATCATGATTCTTCTAGAATCATTTCTGCCTTTGATAACTTTTTAAATGATTATCGGAGTTAGTGCGAATCCTATCAGAGAAGGAAACTTCCCTTGGTGATGCTTTTTGTTTTTCTCTTTGTAGGGAAACTAAACAGCCAAGATTCCTACAATAATTTTGCCAACAACAACCCTGGCAACCCTCGGCTCTCTCCTCTCCCCAGCTTGATGGTGTTGATGCCTCTTGCACAAATCAAGCAGCCAATGACATTGGGGACCATCACCAAACGAACAGGGTAAGGCCTCAGGCTTGGTACTTTTTAAATAGCTGTTTAAAGGGGTTGAATATATTTAAAAAATCAAATATACTTTTTATTTGTGTGGTTTTGATTATGTTCTTCATTTCTAGCCCACGTGAGACTTAATGGCAGCAGATTAAGTACAAAGTGTAGAACGTGCACAATCATTCTTACACACAACCATGTGCACACACATTCATAGAAAAAACAAAGCAGTGACAAGTTGTGAAAATGAGGATTGGCTAATAAAAACCAGACCCATCTACTCAGTCTTATTTTTGGTGCTTTGTGGCTTTGTTTGAAAAGTAGTTTCACTTTCTTGCCTTTGTGGACATGATCTGGATTTATAAGGACTCCCAAATTTTGACTAGTACAAATACTGAGGAGAGAATTTTAGATGACAGCCATGTTTCTAATACTTAAAAAAAATCATGTATATTTAGGTACAATTTAGATATAATAATCTGTCATTAGTGTCAGGATAATGTGATATTATGGGTAGTTTGGTCTCTACTCAGGATGGGCCATTAACATCCTCAGAGACTGTTGATGACTCACTGCATTTCTTTGTGCATATTTAGCTATTTTAACCTTTTAAAAATATTCCTACCTGTTAGGAATATAAAATTATCACTTCTTTGGATTCCTGAAAATAAAGTGCTGTGTCTAAGATATCATTAGATATTCAATCATGTAATAACTCTGAAATTCCAGACTACACACACACACACACACACACACACACACACACACGAAGAGCCAAAAAATGTGTGCACATTTTAAGAGATGTTATCTATGCTCAAGCAGTAGTTCGCCGTAATCAGAAGTGTCTGGACGCTGATGGTAACCACTTTGAGCACCTCTTGTAATTGCAGAAGTCAAACGTGACTTGTATTCATCTTTCATTATCGGTGTATATTGAGTATTACAATTTTAATACAGTGTTCCTTTCTTAAAATGTGCATACATTTTTTTGGCACTGTGGGTGTGTGTGTATGCAAATTACCTATTTTCATCAATAAGCAATCCTGAGGTTTAACCTAATTTGAAATGGAGCAACTGTCTTAAAAATTCTGTAGTCAGGAGAAAACCCTACCCTGGCCTTAAGTAGTCCTCAGGATCTTTTCAACAAAAGGAATAGATTAAATTACTTGGCTGCTGTATCAGTATGTCTTAATTTTGTTGTGTTAGGTGGTAAAGTGTGGATAGAGGTCAATTTTGTGAGTAGAAATACTCATTCTCAGGGATGAGACCTTTGAGCTCCAGATTTTACCCTAACACAGAAATTGACCCGCTACCTAGTGGGGTAGTTTTTGAATTAAAGTGATCCTCGTGCTGAATGTAGAAATAAAATTGAGTCTGTGGCATATTAGGGGAAAAAGGAAAAAGAAAAACACAGCAAACCTAGGTCCCAAATGAGCAATGTACAATTCTACAAAGTACTTAGGAGTTTTTGTCTTTTTTTCTGAATCTAAGTGAAAGAATACTCAGAATTGTTCTTTCTGAATTTAATTTTAGTTTTGTTTCTGATGTGTCGTGGTTGTTTTCAAAACTTAAGAGCTGTGCTATTTTATAATGCAAAGAATTAACTCTCTTTTTCGAAAAAGCTTCTTCAACTATATCTCAAAGACAGTGACTGAAGTTCAATGCATGAAATCATATGATGTTAGAATTTAATTCAAATATCTGTGGGGAGGGGTGGAAATTGAATCTACTTTTGTGTATATTTGAAATTTTCCATACTAAAAATATAACATCTCTCTTTCACTCTCTTCTCTTGCTACTCTCTTCCTCTCTGCCCTTAGAAGGGTAGAAAATATTAATCATTTGGTGTCTTCCTCTGCTACCATACTTAATGAACTTATTCATTAATTCTGTGTGTCCTTTTCTTTTTAAAAGCTTGGTCTCAATTCCTAGATTTTTTGAGCATGTATATTAGGATTCCTTATATTGTAGACAATTTAGTAATTATTTCTGAATGAATAAAAATATGAATTTGAGTTATATGCTTTGGAATTAATATTAATTCAAAATACATGTATCATATTGCTTACTAGACTTTTTATCTCAATACTCAAACCATTTTATTTTTGCCAGTTTTTGAACTCTTTTTAGCATTATCCTGTATTGAAGTATTGAGAGAGAATAGTTAATATTTCTCCCATAATGAGTACTTGGTTTTACATTTTTAAAATTTTGATGTAGATTAAGACTTATAAAAAGTTACAAGACCAGTAAAAGGAATTCCTGTATACCCAGATTTCCCCGCTGTTAGCACTTTAATTTATTTGCCTTATTATTCACATTTTCTCTGCTCACACACACACCCACGTACATATACACACCCACACGTTTTTTCCTAAATTGTTTCAGAGTAATTTGAAGACTTAGTAACCACTTATTTGTGCATATTTCAGTATTTAATTTCTAAGACAGGGTATTCTCTTATATAACCATAATGTAATTATCAAAATAAGTGATTTTTAAACTTACTTTATTAGTTTTTTTTTATATAGTTGTTATCTGTAATGAATTCTTTACTTGTGGTAGAGATTTAGTGTGCCACAAATCACCCCAGCTACTATATTTTTTCCCTCCCCACCTACTATTCTTTTTCCTCCTACCCTCCTACTATCCTTTCATTTATTCCCATCAACACAGGTTACAGTGACCTATAAACACTGAAAATAATATTCATAACCTGACTATTGCTACATTACAAGACTTAATACCACTTTCTGAAGGGTTTGTTGATTATATTCAGAAATTGCTATTCTTGCTATAAGTCACCCAAACATTCTTTTTCTTTTTTAAGTCACGCAAACATTTGGTCGTAGAATTTTCAGAATGTAATTTGTGGTTTTATCATCCTAACATTTAGCATTCTCACTGAAATACATGTATTTGCCTTACCAAAAGTAATATTTGTTTTGCAAGAGCAAAATATATTCCCTGAATTTTCATTTTTGACATATGCTGAGATTTGAAGTAAATCCCAGACATTTCACATCATATTTGATCCCATTATTTGAAAGGCTCTATTTATTTCATTTTCATTTGAAATTTTTTTTACTATGATGAATTCTCAAGACTGCAGTTAGCTAATTTGCATTATTTCCATTAAATTTTATTATATTTACTGAGAATTTTGATTGCCACATTACGTTCACCAGAGTGTGATGAGCAAATGGGATTTTCATTTTCCAGGTCTCTTTTCATTCTGGAAATTGTAGTTTACTCTTAACTTTGCCTCTGTGGAACGCCTTTCCTAGCATTTAAAAAATAAAATTAACAGGAAGTATTTGACATGATTATGTAGAAAGACAACGCAGTGCTGAGTCATGTGTAGACATGTAAGTTCTATGACTACTTCCAATATACCTGATAATATATTTAGTAAAATTATATACTTAGGTTAGATCAACGTTTATCTGTTCCTGGGATAGGACACCCAACACTTTTTTTTTTTCCATTTTAGAGGGAGACTCTGTCCAAAATTTTTAAAAATAAATGCATTAAGAGGTTTATTTGGGTAAATGGCCCCTGGTGGATTTCCCCCCACAAAGGGGGAAGGAACAAGCAGTAGACATTTCTCTTTGGACAGAAGTTAGAAGGCAGGAAATCTTGCTCAGGTTCACCATGAGCACCTCCAGCTATATTATTGCCATTAGAATAATAAATTTGATTATGGTGGAAAAAACCCCCACAAAAAACATTTATTTGTTTTTTGACGTAAGGCATGAAATAAGCATTTTTTAAAAAAGTTATAGTTCTAGCACAGCAATTTCTAAAGATTGCCTAGGATCCTATATTTAAATAACCAAATTCAGATGACAACCTCAACTCAAGCCTTCAGGGGATAAAAATGTGTACTTAACCATATTTCACATCTGTCCTCTTATTTTTGGAAATATATATCCCTGAAAGCCTGTGCAGCGTCAGGGACCATCTGTCTTACTCCAAGATATGCACAAGGCCAGTAGAACTACAAATGGCAAAAGACAGATGTATTTACACCTTCACATTCTATACCTTGAAGCAGCACTTGGAGGAAATAAGGCCTATTTTGGCAACAGCTGTTGCTTAACCCTGTCATACCACAGTGTACACTGATGAAGGCAGAAGAAGTGCTAAAAGTCATCTATTCAAATAGAATCCATTTTCTTGATGGAGGCCCTGGAAGGTCTCCATCATGTTTTTATCATAAGAAAAAATAAGAATAGTTCTCTTCCTCTATTAAAAGTGATCTCCTCATCTATTAAAAGTGAAACCGGGCAGTAAGGAAGGGATTGCTCCGCATTTGGGAGTGTTAAGTTTTGTGATAGCGATTTATTAAGCATGATTTCATAGATAGTTGGTTGAATTAACGAGTCCAGTAAGTGACAAAAGTTTTTTAATGCTTCCAATGTAAAAATCGACTAAATAATTTTTTATCACTATGCTTCATTTTATGTACATCAAATCTAAAATTATAAATATACAGACATCATTTTGTAGGAAGAAGCAGAGAATAGTAAAATAGTAAAAAACAAAAGACCAGTGTAATTTCATAGGCACAAAAAACATGGAAACTGGGAATGAAGTTACTTCCTTGCACTTAACTAGCTGATCGTTTTTAGTGATATAAACCTGAGATGATTTGTTCTCTTTTATAGATTTCCCTTTCCTTAAATGGGGCAGCTTCCTGCTCCTTTCCCCAATCCATCTTTTTATTTATTCGTTTCTTTGTGAGCAATTTGAGGTGGGTGTTAGGAACCTTAAGCCCGACCCTGTAGACGTAGGGTAGGTCATATAGTAGAAGAAAATGGACATAGGAGTGTGAAGCCCTGGCTTCTTATCATGGTTCTGCCACCTGTTACCAGTGGTACGTTTCTTCATCTGAAAAATAAAAGTTGATAGGTATAGATTATAATTTTCAGCCTTACAGTGTATGAGTTCCTACCACGTCTTTGGTACCATGACCTCATTTCCAAGCCTGACTCACTGTTGAGCCCTGGGCCAGTGCTGAGCAAGCGTTCCATTTAGAAACTGTAGATGGTTGTTCTTACTTAGAAATGGCAGCATTTAAGAGCATTTATTTGATTACCTCTGGTTGAAGTTTGTAGACTAAATCTGCCATCAGAGCTTGCTACAGTGAGTAAATGACATCAGCATTTGGTAGGCCTTGAAGAAGGTCTGTTCCTCGGCTTCAATGAGGTCTACCTTGGCTTATCTAGACAGTTTGGCCTGAGCCCCAAACCGTACAGGTGAAGTTCTGAGAATTAAATGGGAAAGATTTGGATAAAGACTCACCAGATACAGTAACACACCGCAGTTCTCCACCTTCCAGCCCTGTCTTGTCTAGGTGTTAGTTCTTAATAGCTGAGCTATAAATGTTTGGTTCCAGATGTAAAATAACGGGCAATGTATTTTCTTCCAATAGAGTGGATATGGATATGTCTGCATGTGCAATATACTTACCATAGTTGTAGTTTCCAAATTTTTGTGCTAAATCACACCATAGTTTGTTCCATTTTACCATAAATCTATGGGTTTATTTTTTTTTGTATAAAGTCTGCTATATACTATATTAAAAGTCAGAAATAACTTTCTACCAAAATTTGACCATCTATTTAGGCTATTCTAACCACTGCCACATCTGGCAGAATTTGAACATGGTCTAATTGTTTTTCTAATGAAAATCTTGAGTTTGTAATTTAAATTTGCATGTTGAATATGTCTCAAATTAGGGAACTACTTGTCTGTTTCAGCTTCACTTTGCTGAACAGATGAACCATTTGAGAGCCCACAGTGCCATAGGTCTCTTTAGTGGGGAGCAGTTAAAATTAAATTAGTGAAAAATTAAAAGTAACATTTGAAAATGACATGAGGACTAATTTACTCATATGCTTGTGAGTCCATTTCAGTTGCTCCTTAATGGGGTGGGGGAGGGGAAGGCATGCAGAATGTAGCAGAGTCATTAGAGTTTCTAGAATATGTTGTTAGAGAATACAGCTTTACTTTACAATTTTACACATAATGTTGTATAGCCTTTCTTCTACTTTTTCTCTATTCAGTACCTTTAATATTTGTATGCGCTCATCCTGCTGTCCATTCAGTGATAGTGCCTCAATTCTCATAGCACACGATCAGTTGAAAAAGAGGGCTTTCCGAGTTTGTTTATAGAATTTTCCTCTTAAACTCTGACTAGTCCTTTAACTCTGCACATGATTGAACCTAATCATTAGTCATACCTTTTCAGTACTAGAGTCAGTTATAGAGGATTTCTCCTGTTCAAATCAAATCTAGTCCGACTTTTTACTTACATTTAAGAATCCTTCACACTTCTGTTGTTTTCAGCTATTAAGACCAAAGCTTTTGTGGTGCTGTGTGGCATTCAACAGAATGAATCAGAGTTTGAAGACTTACACAGCATTAATGATATAAAACACAATTCCTTCCTGTCTTCTGTGAATCTCCAGAAAAAAACCCTTTGAGAACCAATGGCCAAGTCATTTCATGATGGACTCTCAGTTTATAATAAATTTTTATGGATTTTTAGTCTCTTGGCCACTCCTGATGTTTTTCAGTCAGAATTCAGCTTAAAAAGGACATAGTCATGGCAAAGTGAATAGGTTTTATATGGCAGGGTTGTTAAATCTACTGAAACTTAATAGCGTTTGGGAAACACGTAAATTCTTTATATCTGAATATGATCGTTTGAGTGGCATATGTTAATACAGACAGTTTTAATTCAACATATTCTCCCACTCACATACACTCTTCCTCCGCCTAACTACCCCCATATAAAACTACAACTGTGGGATTTTGGAGTGGGAGGAGAAAGTCGTAGGTGAAGACAGCTGGATCATGGATTTGTCCTTTGTGACTTTATATTTTCATTCTTTTGCTATTGAGGAAAGATGAAGCAGGCGCATTTCAAAAGAACAGCTGACACTACCCATACAAAGTCAGTAATTACATCAGTCACTCTAATTCCTTGGAGTTTGTCGCTCTTCTTTTACATGTACATGGCAGAGGTCCAGTTTGTAGGAGTGGGTAAGAAGTGGGTGAACACAGATTGGAAACATGCCAAGTGTACATTCTAAAGCAGGTTCTCACCCTGGTTCCCCAGCCCTCTGATTTCTCTTTGAGCTGTGTTAGCCAGTAGATCCTTATTTGATTGAAGAAGTATATCTTTAACCTCATACGACTGGGTTATGTTGTGAACAGTGAAAACCATATTGTCTTTAAACTTGACTGCTGTTAGTATAGGCCTGTTTTCTGCAGTATCTGGAGAGTTCACAGTGCATTTTGGGATGGGGGGAAGGAAATGGTGCTATAATAGAAATATTGTTGGTAATGCACTGCTACTGCCTGGAAAGGCAAATCTCGGAGTTTTTTTTTTAAAGCTTGTGTTTAATTTGTTTGACGAACATATGTTTCCTTTACACATATGAACATCTAAACCTGGAAAAAGATATTTGCTGGCTCTATAGGTGGGGAACATCATCTGGTCATTTGAAATGTAGAAATTGAAGGTTTTGTTTTATTTTTGTTTGGTTGGCTTTTGGGATCAATAGAGAAGACTTTTAATTCATAAACGGACTTAGATAAAACTTTCAAATTCTTTACAATGAATCAGCTATATTCTGATATTTGGAATGAGATGGGAGACTGTCCAGCGTCAATACAATATACGCGAAAGAGCAACTGATGACAAGCACTCCTGTGAGAATCATTTGAACTATTTGATTATTTCAGGTGGTCTGCCCCATGAAGAAAACGAAAGGAACTTGGGTACTGTGTGCCAACGATAACCTCTTCATTTGGGAGGTTTTGTGGGGCATATGGAAATGTATTGAACCTTCCATTTTCAGATCATTTCTGAATGGCGTCACTACATATGCCGTTGAGAGACTGGAGTTTTCACGTGGTCTCAGTTGTTTATATAGGTGTTTATCAAAGTGCAGGGTGAGCTCCAGTAGCATTTTGTTTCTGATGTAATCAGCGAATCACGAAATCAGAAACAGGGATTGTGCCTGCCTTTTCTTTTCCACAATGAAATCGCGTAGAATAAAACGCACTTTTGCTACCGGTTCTGCAAACACAGAGCCTTGACTTTACCTCGGCGCTTATTAGAATGATGACGTCTCAGGTCCCATCCAGTTACCCTGTTAGACTATGCATTAATCTTCATCGTAACTAAATTCCTACATGAATGTTTACAAAACATTGAAATAGAAAATAGTAAAGTTGATTACAAACAAAAAAATTCATTACATTGTTGTTTCAGTTTTTGTGTTGCTTCAATTTGTGTGTGTTCATGTATACACCCGCTTGCACCTTAACAGATATTTTTATGGGTCACAGTCAAAAAATAGTTCAAATCCACGGTTTTAAATGTGAACGATGACACCATCTCTCTGATCTTACCATTAACTGTGAGAGAAAGTTCCTTGCTTTGCATTGGTACCATCTGTAAAGTTTCTTTTTTTTCTTTTCAGTATCTCAGTTCTTCTAGCTTACCCTTTCTTCTATTTAGTATCTCTTACTATTCTGCTCCGCTTTTTCTATTTTCTGTGCTGCAGTCCTCAGAATTGTACGGAGTGTTGTGAAAACATCCTCAAGTTTCATTTTATGGTCAAATATACAGTATTCACTGGGAGATTAATACTAATTAGCAAGATTTTTTTTAATACCCCTAGCACCAAAGTTAAAAGAAGAAAATGTCCAAGTTTTGCCAGTGAGCTTTCCTTCTCGATTTGTTATGTCTTCCTTCCAAATGTCAGATGCTACAGCCACATTTTGTTCTGGATATAATTAAATCAGCCAGTCTTCTTTGTGTGCAGATATGCATAGCATGTCTTAAATACTGTGAACAGAGTATTAAGAAGACATATGTGCAACACTGAAGTCTTGAGTTTGTATCCCCAGTTATATTTAAAACAAGCAATTGTGGCTTTAGTTGACCGATTCCAACCTAGCCCTATGCAGGCCAGGTAGAGGAAGCTAATCTCTTGTATCACTGGTAAGAGAAATGCCTGTTTCCTGAAATGTGACCCTAAATGAAAATAAATCATACTACTTGTATTTAGTGTTTATTCCTTTGGCCAGCAATATGCAGGGCAACTTACTGGAAATTAGCAGCTTAGAAATAAGTGCTTCTTTTCTATGGCTCTTAGACTGCAACCGGTGAACAGCAGACAATGCTTAGTGAATTTTTTTATTGAGTTATCTTTAGCTAGTTTTAAACATTTCGCGTCACACAACCACACATCTGTTGCTACCGATCCCACTCTTTCCTCCATCCGATTATTCCATTTAACTTGTACTTTGTTTTAAAGGGCCTCAGAAGTGAAATTTATTTTATTTTACCGTAGGAACCCTGCAGGGGTACTCCAGAAAAGGGGGAGAAATAGAACACTTTGAAATATCTTACCCTTTGAAAATTAAGGGACTTGTTACGACACGTCATTTTTATTGGTTATACAGACTCATTAGTATCTACAGCTGAATTACAAATGATTACTAATTTTTTTAGTTATTTTATCCATACTCTATTACAGTATGATACATGTATTTGTTCATGTTAAATGAGTTTTCCTCTAATTTTTTGTGCATTTTCCCCCCTTTTCCATAAAGGCCTTATCTGTTTGGAGCGGGGTGTTTTTCCATAAAAGCTCCATGGTGAGTCCCAGTTCAGTCCCGCATGCCTAATTCATTTGTTGTACTCAGAAAATAACTGTTTTGTACTGTTGTTTTCAGTTGCATGGCCTGATCACAGATAGATGCACCAAATTCCTGAATACTTCGTAGATGGGACATGAATGTTGCTATTTAAGCTTTAAAAGAGCAGTTTTCCTGGTTTCACTTCATTTCTTGAAATGTCAAATTTAAAAAACCCCACAGATTAATATTAAAGAGAAATAAATTAGAAGAGTTCTCTCATAATGCTAGTGTATATTATAAGACAAGGCTAGCGCCCAAGTATTATAGTAATAGAAGCTCCCTACACATGTCATGCTGAATTGAACATCGGATGACATGATTTATTTTGAGATATAAATATATTTAAGGTATGCTAAAAATACCCTATAAATTTTTACTGCATTTTATTTGGTACCAGAGGAACAAAAGTCACTTCTGTTTTGAATAATTTGGTGTTTAAGGAGCTATAAGATGAGGAAATTTGTGTTTCACATAAAAACTCCTAAATAATTTATTATTTTGAGTAACTAGCACCTACTCACCATAACGTATGTATTTTGGAAATTCCTTATATAACAAAGCATAAAATACAACTTTGTCCGGTTAGACATGATGAACTTTGCAAAGAAACAATATATTTAATACTTTTATATAAAGATGTAAAGTAGAATGGATTTAGATCCTGGTATACTATGTTTAACATAATGGTTAAGAGTTACGGCTCCAATCAGACTGCCTAGGTCTTAAATACCAGCTCAGGCACTTCCTACCTATATTACTTGGGTGATTATTTAAAACCTTCCTGTTTTTTGGTTTCCTTATCTGTTAAATGGACTTACCAGTAATACCCACCTCATAGGTTTATTGTGAAGATTAAATGAACTGACAATATAAATTGCCTAGAACAGTGCCTGATACATAATAAGAGCTCAGTAAATGTTAGCTGCTACTATTACTATTTCCTTTCTTATTTCAGGGAAGACAATACCAGTTTTGAAAAGATGTTTCTTTAAATTAGATCGTGGTTTTTTTGTGTGTGTTTTTCGTTGTTGTTGTTGTTTTTTTTGTTTTTTACTTTTAAAAGTGAGCCAAAAAGAAGTTTTGAGCAATATAAGTTATGTCAATTTTATAAATTTAGTCAGAATACTTAAAAGAGTTCTGCACATATATATGTAGTTCTCATAAGATTACTGGGAATTGTTCATACTTTCCAATTTCTCCTTGAAATGCAGCATCAAAATTAGGACACAGGTTGTGAAACTATTTTAAACAAATTTAGGGTATAAACGAATAAAAATTCCATGAAAGTCCATCTTTATTCTTTTTGTTAACTACATTTCTTTTACAAACAAATAAGATAAATGAATCTTACTTAGGAGCTTATAGTGAGCATTCAATTTTTAAATGCCAGATCAACATAGGACAAAATTTCTTTGTAGACTAAACTTAGAATTAAATTCCATTTTAGGATAAATGTCTCAGTCTAAGTACAAAGAAAAGAGTTTTAGTATGTTAATAAAGATTGAAGTTTTAGCATAGAAGTAAAGATGGAGTAACAAATGTTGTATGTTAAGTAAGAAAAGTCCATTTCTTCAACAGCTTATGTGCTCCTCAAATTTAAGCAAAAGCACTTGTCAACCAGAAATGATTTGAGGTTGAAACAAGATTAAAAGAGCCAGATTAAAGAAAGGGATATATGAAATATAGTAGACTTTTAAATCATTGCCTGTCTTTTAGAAGACTGCTTTGTGGTTTGTTTGATGCCATCGTTAGCTCACAAGAAACTCGTTTTTAGTCACTTATGCTAGCCTAAAAGATCCTCCCTTAAAATATGTTCCTTTACTAGTGGTGCATGTTTTTCCCATTAAGATCTTAATGAAACCTCAAATTAGGGCAGCAAAATGAATATAAATTTGACAACTTCTTCCATGTTGTTTATAAGAGCTTCTTTGTTTTAACAGTTTTTGCTATTTTTCCATGATACTTAGTATTCAACTTGAGAATGTTTTTACTTCTCTGAAATAAAATCTTATGCTAAATAAATATGTTTATAGTACTTGCATTTGTAGGGTAGTATTTGTATTTTGGAAGAATATGAAGTTTTTACAGTTCCTCTTAAAATGTTATATAAATTTCATACAAAATTTGTATTTCACGTTGCAACATTCAGCTAAGATTATGCTTTTGATCACAATTTCTACTAATTCTTTGTTCTTTGGTAAACTTGTTTAATTGTTGAAATTCGTGCACTTTCTGATGAGTCAGTTTAAAATAATGTCTTTCCCTTTGATAACAAACTAAGCTTGTTGGAAAGTTAACTATGCAGGCCGTCTTCGACATTTTAGCTCCTTTATACATTCTGGGGATTATGTATCCTCCAGGATATTTTTGAGTTGGAGTGACTATTAAATAAAGTAAAAGAATTACACATATGATATACTTTTTTAATATAGAAATTTTAAGAGACATAGCCGTTGTGAATTTTTAAAAATGAAGTTTGCTTTCAGTATCACAAATGAGTAACAAGTATTTATTGAGTTCCTGATGTGCATGTAGTATTGTGTTTAAGCTACTGTTATTTTTGAATTGCTAATCAAAAGAAAAAATATATACATAACAGTGCAGACAAAAGTCCATTTGAATATATCCCTTACTCAGAACCTGTCTGTATTATATAAGGTTAATTTTAAAGAAGAATTAAAACTTACATATCAAATTATATTTAAAGTTTTAATTAGCACTGTCAGAGTACTTGATCTATATACAAATCATTCAAACTGAGGTTCCTTTGAGAATGTTGAAAACTATTATAATTTCATTTTTGGAAGGTAAGATTTATATGGAGAGGAGAATTTTTTCTCATCTGCAAAGTTTATGTAAATTTGTTAAATCTTTAAGAACAATTCGTGATAGAATAATTTTAGATTTATTATTAATATCTTTACTTAAAATAAAATGCTTTCAGTTTCCCATCTTAGTTCTTATTTTAGAAAAATAAAATTGAAAGTGAGAGAAAACTTCTAAATTTCTTTTTAAAAGCTTAATTTAATCACAGTGAGGAATATAAAGAAAAGTTTTTCTTTAACACAGAGACATTACACCACTTGTAATTCTTACATCAATGTTGTGTCTAGCATTTAAACTAAAATATTATTGACTATACCCTTATGTTTTAGAAAAGGAAAGAAACGGTGCTTCTATCTCAATTTAGCTCATTCCATGCTTGTGTCCTTCTAAACAAGGCATTGGACCTCATTGCTGCTTTTCATTCCATCTACAGATAAACCACTTTATACCCTGTTCTATAGGACATAGTAAAATTATCCAGATAGGCATAATTTCCTTATAATTTTAAAGCAGATATCATTAGAGTTTTGCTCTTTTTTTTTTCCTTTGCAGTAGAGTGTGGAGGAAAAAAATAACAGTCAAGAGAAATTCAATATGTTAATCTGACTGGATTACATAACACAGTAAAAGCCAATGGGTAACTTCAATAGACTTAGTAAATAATTTTAAAGATGTCCTAATGTTAATGTCCCCAGAACTTCTGATGGCAGTGAAAGTGATTCCTATTCTATGGTTAGATGGCTAAGTCTCCCAGAAGAAGTGACAAAAAGTTCAACTCCTGAGTTTTCATTTAGTAGCACCTTATGTATTCATTTTGTTTTTTTTTGTTTCTTTGTATGTTTATGTTATCTTATGTCAAGTTTAGTAACTGTGATGTTTTATGATCATAGTTTTGCGTGATACGGAGAAAGTTGAATTCATTCCATTTTTCTTTTACGTTTTGTTTACAAATTAAGCCAAATACTTCTTTTTATTTTTGAACTTGGGGTCATTTCTGATGGGCTTAGGGGAGTAAAGAGCAGCAGTTCTCAGCTGAAGGCGTCCATCATCCTATCAGTATGTTTTGTTCTCATTTATAAACATAACACAATTGAATTTCTGGACACCCATATACATTGAAATATTTTATATCGTATTATTAATTTAATCAACTAATAAATAAATGAGAGAAAGCCTCTAAACATCCAGAGGTATTCATACTAAACTTGTAAATGCTTTTTGATGGGACTTATTAAGTCCCTTTCAGAGGATAAAAAGAGCTTTTGAGAGCAAGAAAGAAGGAAAAAAAGGATAGTATTGGAATGCTTTACTAAAATGGTTGGGTCAGCCATCTATAAATGAACATGATTTACAAGTCTAGCTCTTTTTACTTTTATTCCTTTCACGTATACATATCATTTTTTTCAGTGTTTTTCTGCCAACGAAGGTTATTTTGCAATAGAGATATTCTGGGTCATTGTGGAAAAATTCAGTTCTGTTTCTACCCATCATTCCTGGTCTTGGTCTTTTTAAAACTTAGGATGAAGGGCAAATTCAGTCAAAATCAAAGTTTTTCCATTGGGGTATATTACACAGAAAAAACTTTATTAATAGTAATCTTTAGATTATTTCTCCTTTTTATTTTCCTGAAAGTCTATATACACATGCACACATTTTTATGCTGTTTTGCTTAAATACCATAGTCATTTCAAATATAGACTGATAATAGAAATAACTTGTTATGAATATGTTCACCACATCTGCCCCATACCCAACACACAGCACTATGCCCCATAGGTGGTAGCAATTTATTTCCAGGGATGAAAACTCTTGATTACTTATTAAACACAAACTTTTACTAATGTGATTTGTTAAGGCCTTATCTGAGGCAAAAGAAGAAATAAGGCAGTATAAGAATAAAATAGATCATTCTTTACATAATTTTAAGCATACTTTTACTATAAGATACAAATTCTTTGCGGGGGATAATGAGTTTATGTAAAATGATACTGTGTTGATGCTTTTTAGTTTTGTGTTCAGAAGCTGAATTATATGTAACATTAAATAAGTGTAAGAGATTTAAACTTTTGACATTGGCTGATTAAACTGTAAGCTAGTAAACATGCAGAATATATGTTTATGGCCAAAGAGCAAATTGATGTCCTATCATATTTCTACTTGTTATTGTTATGCTATAAAGGTAGCCATCCCAACCAGTAGCAACTATTTTTAAGTCTGTGTTGGATGCCTACTTTAGATGCACTATCAACTCTCTTAAGAAGTGGCATGCTTACTTGTTTTCTATCTTGTTGCTCACTGCATGATTTAAGAAACAAAAACAAAAATAGCATTCCATAATTTGCAAAGAGCTTTGAATTTATTCTTGTGAAGCTTATTGGTACATTGTAGTCCTATTGTTCACTGATGGTAATTCTAGTAAAAACACTTAGTCACACAGTTGGAAACACCTTTCAAAAATTTTTGGAATGGTTATTTCTCTCTCCTCCTCCCTCCAACCTCCCAAAACTCCTAAGTGTTAAAAATGACCAATGAAACTCAAAAGATGCTAGTTACAGGAACTTAACAGCTCGATGATAGTAGTTCAGTGATAGAAATAAAGGCTGAAGGAGTGTTTCCATTCTAAGGTAGTACAACAGAGAGCATCATACCCAGAATAGTTCTGATCCTGGTTCCCTGAGTACCAAGGGATGGTGCATGTTTGTTCAGGTGCAGGTGGATGGTAGTCTTCTTTTCTGTTGGTAGGTTATTGCGCTTGTGGGAAATGCACCAAGGAAGACGTGAAACTGTAGAACCAGATTTATTGCCTCACAGAAACTTTTACAAAACTGTGTCTTTATTCCCTGTCAAGGTAGAAGTCTGACTGTGATTGGTGTTGGTATTTTAGGCATAAATGTGATCTTTATGGATAACGGTGTAAAGTGTTTAAGACATGTTAATGATGGAAAGAAGAGATCTTTTCATATACGGCAGTATACATTACCATGGATTTGGTACAAAGGGAGAGACCCAAAAAACCAGAAACAGTGACCTCTGATCCAGACTTACTGTTTCCAGAGCAGGGAGATGTCAAAAGAGAAGATTCGGGAAATAAAATATGTGAGTGACTATTTCAAGTGTCATAAGAACCTGGAAACTGGGATTACCAAAGCAAAGACTAATTTTTAAAACATTAGTCTTTTAGAAGAGAGTTAACATTGCTGAGTACTATGATATGGGAAGGCACTTCCCTTAAAGCTTTATGTGCTCTCCTGATACAGTGGTTGAGCACACACCAGAATCTCCTAGAAGACTCCTTTAAAAACACACACAAATTGTTAGGCCCAACCCCCAGAGTTTTCTGATTCAGTAGGTGTGGGGTGTGGCCTGATGAATATTTGCGTGTTAAGAAGTTCCCAGGTGGTACTACTGGTCAGGGATCACATTTTGAGAATCCTTAAAAGAACCCTATGAGGTAGGCATTATTATTTTCCTTTTATATATGAGTAGTCTGAGCCGTGAGAGGTTAAATAAATTAACCAGAAGTCACGTAGCTAATTGTGGTAGAATTGGGATTCAGATTCAGGTTTCTTCCTGACGTCAAAAACCAATCTTTCTCCATCCAACCGTACTTTATGAAAAGATAAAGAGATAAAGGACAGTGAGCAAAAGAAGGTAGAAATGTTACTTGACATTGGAGACTGACTAGTAGAGTAGGAACATCCGAGCTCTGTTATTCTTGTGACCCAGCTGGGCTGTGAACTTGACCGGTGTATGGTGAGGTTATTTTCTGGCCTATGAATTAGAGGAAATAATACCACCATTTATCTAAGGTGGTTGGTAAAATTGCTAATGAGCTTTGAGGAAGCCTTTGACAAATCAAAAAAGAAGAGAAATATAGGTTTTGAAAGACAATGAAAGTTTGATGTTAGAAGTTGATGGTATGAAAGCTGATGTGGGGAAAACACAGAGGAAAGCAAGTGCTTTTCTTTTTTCTTTTTTTAGCAAGTGCTTTTTAATGGTAGTTATGTGAAATTGTAACAGTTATTTAATGTGTCCTTAAACATATGAGAAACAGAACAAAAATAGACATGTCATTTTCACAAACCCACAAAGAAAAACTAAACGAATTGGAAGATCAATGAATATAGTTGCATTACATTGTTAGATCTTCTTCTCATTCATTGTGTAACTACATAGCATTGTGGCTGAGAGCATTTTCAGGGTTTCATTCTGTGTCATCTCGTTATTTTCATTCATGCTGTCTTCATTCAACTGTATTGTCAATCCTGCATCTTTTATATCAAAATGGTAAACTATTTTATTGTTGTGAGATGTTCATGCTGGTTCTGTTGTTTCACTTTGAAATCTCCAGGGAAACGTTATCCATCTGAAAAGAAGTGACTTGGATTCCACCAGCACCTACTTCAGAAAGGAATTAATTTTTATTGGTCTTATATGTTGCTATTCTGATAATACTCTGAAACTTTGAACTAATTTTACTTTTCTGCGGAACACAGTCTCACACCACCAGTTACTACTTCAGGCAACATGCATGTCCACACTGGAGGGTTTGAATACTTAGGGGTAGAATTTTAAGGAAAATGTATCATTATGTTAAGGACTGTGAGTTCATCATGCTAATTTTTTTACTATCATTTTATTTATTTCTGTGAGTTCATCATGCTAATTTTTTTTTACTATCATTTTATTTTTTAAGCAAAGTTAAACCACCTCCACAAATTTCACCCAGCAAGTCGATGGGAGGAGAATTTTGTGTGGCTGCAACGTTTGGGACATCCAGATCGTGGTTTGCAAATAATGCAGGTCTGAAAAGAGAAAAAGGTATGTAGTTTTACTGAGGCTTAAACTTGCCATTTGTAGTTTTTGTTTCTTGAGGAAAATTCATAGCAGTTCTCCTTGAATATTCTTGATCCCGATAGTCTGGAAACCAATTTTTCCATTCATTTAGCATATCTCTCAACTGCTCAAGCTAAGACAAGAAGAAAGGCTATCCTTCTACTATAAATGTTAAATAAATTTCCCATCGAGTGTTTTTATTTTGTTTTGTTGGTGACAATCTACAGGGGTTCTCAACATTGTCACCTCCATGCCATTATATGTAGCTTTTACATTTATGACAAGCTGACTTCACGCCTTTGTCTCTGAAACGTAGAGAGGAAAACCTTGTTATCCCTATTTGAGAGATGAAGAACTTGAGATCAGTGAGTTTAAATACCTTAGCTAAAAGCACTAGTTAATAAGTGATGGTTTCAGAGTTTGAACCTGGGTGGGTTTCCTTTTTTTCTTTAAAAAAAATTCTTTTTATTGGGGAATATTGGGGAACAGTGTGTTTTTCCAGGACCCATCAGCTCCAAGTCAAGTCTTTTTTTTTTTTTTTTCAGTCTAGTTGTGGAGGGCACAGCTCAGCTCCAAGTCAAGTCGTTGTTTTCAATTTAGTTCTGGAGAGTGCAGATCATTCATTGGCCCATGTGGGAACCGAACCGGCAACCTACGTGTTATGAGCACTGCGCTCTAACCAACTGAGCCAACTGGCCGCCCCAGCCTGGGTTTTGTAATGCTAAATCTTAACAAAACCACCACCAACAACTCTGCCGTGTCATAAATCAAAAGATAAAAACAGGCTCCCACTCAGAAAGAAGGGTCCTCTTTTATGGTAAAAGATGCTCCTTTGAGTTTATATAATTTTTTTTGTAATCCCTGCTTTGATCACCAGGATTAATACCTAAAATGTTTATATAATTACTGTTTAGTATGTGATTGCTTATTGTTTCTGTGTAGAAGAGAATGCCTGCATTCATGGACCAACTACTTAATTTTGAATAAGATTCTCCCCTTATTTTAGCAGTATTAAAGTAGGTCACAAACTGAGTTGTTCACGAGGCACTTCTTTGAAGAGTTCCACAGGCTGTATTGTTCTTGGCAAAATGGTTCTCCTTTACGCTTAATCCTGGCAGTCAGACATCAGCCCTTTCCCTGTTATCGACTTTCAGTGACCCTTTCCTCGGAAATAGGATCTCAGGCACAGCAGGTTCTTTACCTAAGTGGGAGAGGATACAGTGAAGTATGCAAGCCTTCCATTTTCTTATCCCATCTTTATTTTTTTGTTACCTCCTTCGCTTTAATGATGCTATCAAAATGACTTTTTGTTGCTAGTTAAAACCCTCTGTGAAGCTCGATTTCAAATGCTTCTCCCTTCTGTTCTAATTACCCTTTTAACTTGCTACTCCTTTATGTCCCACTGACTGGTCATTAGCCATTTTCTCAAATCAGCTGTAATTGATTCCTCTGGCATAGAGATAAGGTGACCCACCCAGCATTCATGAGTGATTTTATATGCTCCTAGGTTTACTGTAAAACCCGAGATAGAGGACTAAACCTGTTTTGGTAGTGAGGACATGTGTACTCCTTATAAAGTCATTTGATTAGATCCATATTCAGCACCTGACCTCAAAGTATGACTGGTCTTCATTTACCATGGGGGCCAGTGATCCCACTGAGAGGAGAGAAGGAAGAGGTTTGGGGGAGGAGGATGCATGTGTTGTTCATGTTGGTTTGAATCCAGAAATTTAAAAGAGAAAGTTTTCTGAGAGAAAGTAGATGGGAAGTTAGGTCGATACAGGCATACAAAGAGCATTTCATGCACTTGCGTTGCTACCGCCTGTGTAACTAAATCTTAATCTATACAGTTTTCCTTTTCAATCAGTCCTTCCCTGTCCCACCTGATATTGTTCATTTTTCATAACGTGGGACAAATTACATTGCAGACAAATACAAAAAACTGGAAAATATTGTTTTACCATGTTAGAATTTCATATATTTACATCGTTCTTAAAATACATGGCTTAATACCTAAAATATATTTTGATAGCATAGAGATTTTCCTATTCATTAGCACATACTTGTAAGAGGCAACATTTAGGCAAGGAGCAGGCTCCATGTGAAAAATTTCTGCCGTCTTATTTTCTCTCAGTCGCCTCAGGAACCTACTGCAAGGTCATTCATTAACTTGTAAGAATTACGCTGTGCTCCTTTTATGCCATTGTCACATATCCGTGTACTGCTTCTCTTTGTAGATCAGTCCAAACAAGTCGTGGTTGAATCTCTCTACATCATTAGCTGCTATGGGACCTTAGTGGAGCATATGATGGAGCCACGGCCGCTCAGTTCTGCCCCTAAGATTAGCGATGACACCCCACTGGAAATGATGACATCACCTCGAGCCAGCTGGACTCTGGTTAGGTAGTACCTCCTTTCTTTTTTTTTTAAACAGCTTTATTGAGGCATAAAATATTAAAGGTTTATGATTTAATAAGGTTTGGCATAAGTATAATAATGAACATTATAAATATATCCATTGCTTCCAGATGTTGTCTAGTGCCTCTTTTGATATATCCTTCCTGCCCTCTTTATCCCTACCTCACACACAGAGCCTGCAGGCAACTGCTTATCTGCTCTCTGTTCCTGATTAATTTACGTTTTCCAGAATTATATATAAATGGAATCATGGCGTGTGTACTCTTTTTCTGTCTTGCTACTTTCACCCAGCAAAATTACTTTGATTCATCCCTGTCGTTGCATGTATCGATAATTGATTCGTTTTTAAATTGAGATATAATTCACATATAATACAGCTCACCCATTTAAAGTGAATTTCCACTGGGTTGTGCACCCATCACTGCAGTCAGTTTTCATCACCCCCAAAAGAAACGCCACACCCGTTAGCAGTCACTCTCTATTTTCCCCCAATCCTTCAGCCCTAGGCAACCACCAGTTTACTTTCTAGCTCTACATTTGCCTTTAGGGACATTTCATATAAATAGAATCATCTAAAATGTGACCTTTTACATCTGACTTCTTTCACTTAAGGAATGAAGTCCTGATACAAGCCACAGCATGGATGTTTCCAAGCTCCATCCATCTGTGGCTTGTATCAGAACTTCATTCCTTTTTATGGCTAAAGAATATTCCATTGCGTGGATAGACCATATTTTGTTTATCCATTCATCAGTTGAGGGACATGTCTACCTTTTAACTGTCATGAATTATGCTACTAAGAACATTCATGTACAAATTTTTGTGTGGTGGTATGTTTTCGGTTGTCTGGTATTTGCCTTGGAGAACACCTCCTTTTGAACTCCTTTCTCCTTGCATCTTTGTGTAACCTTTTCTAAGACTTGGGTTGTTTTGTTTTTTTTAATCCACATGTAAAGCTTTAGTGTTTCCCCTATTTCTAGTCTCATGCTCACTGAAAATAGAGAGTACATTGAGACAGCCATTAAAGGGAATGGAAACTAATATAAATAGATTGGAAGGTTTCCTTTAAAAGTGATTCCCCAAGATACGATGGTTAAGCACTGTAGAAATGTTTGTTAAGAATTGGAGTCCTTCTCAAAAGTGCATAATCATTCAAGTCTTTATAAGCCAGTATAAAGATTGAGAAATAAAATCTAGACTAAAGCCTGTTCAATATAGTGTCCAATGGTCCAGGGGAGACAGAAAAAAATTGGCCCTGACATGTATGGAAGAAAACAGACAAAGATGGATATAAAAATGATCCCTCTCCTTCTGACATTTTAAAATATTCTTATATTGATTTTTGAAGGCTCCAGCATTCTTTACTACGGCTTTACTGCACTGAATTAATCTGATCAATATCTTATTTATCAAGCTATTTATAAGTAGGCAGATCTAATTAAAGTTACTGTCCCACCATTGTTGAAATAACTGTCTTATTTTGGAACTCAAATGCTAATTAGGTTATAATAAGTCAAACATTCACGACTCTTTTTTTCAACCAATTTTCCCTGCTTTATTCCATTTTAAAATACACACATTCTGAGACTAGAGGCTCTAATAATTGTCCTAAGTTGGGTAAAATTAGAACTACTTAGTTGTGACATTTGAATTCCACACTTTCTCTCTAATAGTTTGCACATCTTGTCTATTGGAGGGTCTTCTGCTTTAAACTGCTATTGGCTGTATGCAATTTGTATGACTCCCTGCCACCTTTTCATTCTTTTTAAGCAGATGGCCTTGTGTTTCAGGTTTCAGCACTCCAACACGTTCATTTGAATGATTACAAAGGTAGTGTGAGTTTATATCACTGTCTCTAAGTGGCGACAGTGATGGTGATTTACATCCCGTTTATTAAGCTTCAATATTCCCGTTCTTCTGCTGTTTCCTTAGAACTCCTCAGTGGAATGAATTGCAGCCGCCCTTCAATGCAAACCACCCTCTGCTCCTCGCAGCAGATGCTGTGCAGTACTACCAGTTCCTGCTTGCTGGCCGTGAGTAGTTCCCATTGTTTTTTCCCTTCCGGACAGCAGTTTGAGACTTGGTAAAATGCTGGCTTTGAAGGCCACCGTGCATGGTCCATAGGCCATAAACAACCAGCCCCAGGCAAATGAGATACTCACTGCAAGTGTAAACCACAAGCCTTAGCATACACTAAGTCTGCCTCTGGCTGTTCACATTCCCTGGCCAGGAGAGATGCCCCCCGACCCCACAGTTATGTACATGGATAGGGACTATTTGGTGGCCCCGAAAGTATTTTTAAAAAAGATACTAGGGTATAATAAAGTGTCACAAAAATTGGTGTTTATTTCGGACATGAAAAAAAATTAAGCGCTGTTTTTCACTGTTAAAACAGTATCAGCAGGATTTCCTCTTGGTGGAATTTTACTAGCAGTAATGAAATAATGATTGCACCTTCATTGGGTTTTTGTTTGTTTACATTCATATTTAAGCCTTCACGTTTGTATAGATTGGCTCGAGTTTTTTGTTTGTTTGTTTTGTTTTTAACTTCAGAAAATGTACATCGAGCTACAAACAAAACAGCCTTGTTTGTAAGGGAGGCAATGAAAAGACAGTTTAATATTTATTATCCAGTTTATGGTCATAGAATTAAAAATTCTTTACAATTATAATTCAATTTTGTAGAATCGACTGGATTTTTAATTTAATCTGATGGGTTGGAGCAGTGCATGTTTTTAAGAAACTTCCTAAAAATCATCTTTGACATGTTTTTAATGGAGTTTTGTTGTATTGAACTTATTATCTTGCTTGGCTTTATTATATAACATGAAGTAAAATATTTCTGAAACTATTTTATTTTATGTTTATAACGTGTTATATATTATACTGAAAACAGAGAAAATTTATTGACTTTGCTCTAAAGTTATGAAACTCCATAACTGTAACAAATAGTTGGCAGTCTTGCTCTCTTATATAATTGAACTCACTGATTCTTCCAGCATGTATTATTGACTTCTCTGTGTTGGGCACTTGTGATTTAAATGTGATTAGTATGTGGCTTCTGTCCTCACCGAATTCATTATCTATTTTGGGAGGCAGGTATTTAATGGCAAAGTAAAATAAAATGAAATGGGTGCATCAGTGAAGAACTGGGTTATATTACACGTTGAACTATGAGGGCAATGAGTTAAGTTGCTAAAGCCTTTATAGAGTAAGTGGTTTTCTGGTTCAAGAAGCCGAGTACATAAAAGTTGTTAGGTTCTACGTTATCTAAGTATATGTTTAACTCTATCATATGAAGTGGAAAAAAAATGACATTTATATAATAGCTACTTAAAAATCATGAAAACATTTTTGTCTGCCTCTCATCATGGGTAAAAATAACTAATTGTTAAGTTTAGTATACTTGACTCTTTCAGAATTAATACTAGTTTATTTGTTACTTTGATAGGTTTTCAGCAGACCAACATTAGCAAGTCCCAAATATGTAACACAAAGATATGGGCAAAAGCCAAATACAACTACCATGTTTCCCCGAAAATAAGACCGGGTCTTATATTAATTTTTGCTCCAAAAGATGCATTAGGGCTTATGTTCAGGGGATGTCATCCCGAAAAATCATGTGAGGGCTTATCTTCCGGGTAGGTCTTATTTTCAGGGAAATACGGTATCTCTATCCCTTTAATTTTTTTGTTCCAGCAAATTAAACTGCTTGACATGATTTGATTTTAGCAGCTCTAAACACCTTTGTCCAGAACTGCAAAAATCCCCAGGTGCTCGGTTAAAAAACCACTACTGTAGGCAGTAGGTAGCACGCTTTCAAATGTTTTCAGGCATTGGAATGACACCATCAGAATTGCATTTTAGAAAGATCACTCTGGCAGTGTTGTAATAGGAGGTTCAGAGGAGGGGCGGCTCTGTGATCCTGGGGCAAGATATGAGAGGGTTTTAATTAAAGCTGTATTACAGAGAAGACAAGACAAACCTGTGAGATGTTGCAGAGTTGGAATAGAAAGAAATTAGAGACAATTTGAAAGAATGTAGTCACTGATGATTCTATGGTTTCTGATTAAAATATGTAATATAACATATTTCATGTAACAGTGGGATAGGATGAAAAGGCCTGGGTTCCAGTTCCAGACCATAGCTCTGTAACTTGATAAATATAAAATAGCAATAATAATACTTGCTTATGTAAAGGTGATATTACGGTCAATGAGGTGATGCTAAAGTCTTTTAAAAACTGTAAAACAGTATCATTCTGTAAGCATCATTCTGTACCTTTCTTATCTCAAAAATGTATATTTTTAAATAATAGACTTCAGGGACTTAATAATGGAATATCTATTATGGCTACCTGATTTTGTCCATGTTATAATATAATACCCCAGTAACAGGCCATAGCTAATTTGCTTTTTCTTTTTTTGTGAATGTTAGTATAGATGCAATCTAAAAGTTAAAAAAATATATACCTAAGAGGTAATTCTGTAATAATTATTGTATTGCTTCTTTACATTGAGAGTAGAGACACAGAATTCGTCTGGATTTTAAAGTCATCTTTTCTTATATAAAGAAAGGCTATTTGATTGAGAATCCTGGACATGCCAGTATATTATATTATTGAGGCAATTAAATATGCAAAACATGGACAAAAGCCTGAAGTACAATTGGTAAAAGCAATGCCCATTTAGACACAATGCCTTTACCTGCCCATCTGTTGAACCCTTTGTGCAAAATAGAATCTCATTAAGACTTTCTTATGACTCTCCTGTTTTGTCTCCAGTTCCCCTTACTGAAGCCATTTGAAAAGATGTAACGTCTTAAAGCACAAGTATACCATATCTGATGCCAGAAAGTTTTTGATTAACTTAACCATATTGAAAATCACCTCTGATTTCCTAATGTGAAGACTATTGATAAATATATTACTGAAAGTATTTTCAAATATAACCATTTGGAGTAAGACTCTAATGCAAACTTCACAAATGTTGCAAGCATTTTCTTTGCTTGTATTTGGATCTGTGGATCAAGTGAAGCAGACTTGTGCAAACTCCGGAAATTATAATAATAGTAGACAAAGAATGATGTAAATGGAAATTGGAAAGAGACTTTGTCTCAGGGAGAAGAGAGTAGGAGAGCAGGATGTTTAGCAAGGAATCCTCACTCCCCTTCCAGCACTCTAATCATAATAGATACCCTGTTAGTTGATAAACAAAGTTCTGCATATATGGCCAAAGGGTGACTGGTTGAGGAGGGAAAGGGAAACCTGCCTGAAACACTAACAGCGTTTTACCTAACCTTAAAAGTGAAGTAAGTCAAAACTCCAAATTTTGGATTTATAACTGTAGTCACATTTCCTACCTGTATTCATTGAATGGAATGATACAAAATGGAGGAATTTTGGTGTATCATTGAATCATCCTAGAATGCTCCTCACAGAGGACTTCTTTGTCATTAGGTTGAGCCATAGAAATTGCCATTTTGAGTAAGTAAAAAACGTCAAATAGCAGCAAATTCATAATAGTTTGAGTAGATTGTGAAGGTACAGATTGTAATCTAGTCTTGCTATATAGCTCAGTAAAGGTAAAAGTCAAGAATGTAGTATCAAAAAAACGTTTTGCCTTGGTCATAAGAAATCTTGGGAATAGTTTATAAAAAGATTATAGCCGAGGAGATTAGTGATTTTTTTTTCTTAAAAAATTATATACTCTAGTTACCCTTTCTAAAATAGGCATTTTATTTCAGTGTATTCCTTTGCCAAAAAGAAAGATAAACATTAGAAGAGACTAACAAATATCAACCAGCTTTGAATATGATCGCAAAGCAGACAATAACTTTTTCTTTAGTCTGCTTCAGAGCTTCCCAAATTGTAAATTAAAAACAGGGCTTAGTGAGTTGACTTGGGGAAGTTTTATTTAGGGGAAAAATAATGTTTCCTCCTTTTCTTTCAGGTAATTGGGCAGCAGCAGTATTTTTAAGTTGCTGACATTAACTAGCTTTGTTGGGGGAAGGTCAGACTTTGAACTTCTTTCTAAAATAGTCCATGAGTATGTGAGAAGTTCCTCCCTAAACTTACTGAGTTTTCTTTGTTAAATAGTAACAAAAGACCATTCAACAGAAATATAGCTTTGATACACAACAGAAAGGTGACTGGGATCCACAGAACCTTCCTGTGTTTTATTGGGAATATAACTGTTTTCCTCTACCTTTAAAGGCATTATAGGAAAGGTGGGAGAGTCTTTGACACCAGATGGGAAGGAATGAAGAACCCTGAAAATGATTAAAACATATAATATATGCTTCAAACAAATGTGTTTCAATTGAATTTCAAATTTTTATATGTGTGTGAAAGTAATGTGCTTTGGTTTCATTAAACAACAAAGAATAGAATATATAAAACAACTGTTTTCAAGTCACTGGACATCAGGGAATAAAGGGCAGTGAGAGTTGGAAAATAGTGAGGTGAACCCTACAATTGCCTCAGTTTATTGCCTTGAAAGATTTTTCTAGACTGTGTTGCAGTGATGGGGAATCCAAGTGGAATACAGAATACACTGCACTCAGAGTCCAGTAAGACCAAGAAAAAGCACCTATCCGGCAAACTACCATGAACTATTATTGTAAAAAAAGTTTTACTGAAACACATCCCACCCTTTCATTTATATATTGTCTGTGGCGACTTTAAAATAATAACCTCAAAGTTGAATAATAGTGTAGAAGCCATATGACACACACAAAGCCCGAAATATTTACTATTTGTTAACTCCTAACCTAGAATGAGCTGGACAGGTTATCAGAGACAATATATCAGCACACAATAAGAACTCAGAAGATCTGCAGGCAGTCCTCTAGTGTTCAACATAATAGTGATGCATGTGGGCAACTACCCCAAGTTGAGGAAACAACCATCAGAGAGTCTTAGAGGGCACAAAGCCTAGAGCTCACACAGGGTTGGGAATAATACACTAAAACAGTTATTCTAATTGTATTCCATATGTTCAGAAAGTTAAAGTTGTGGGAAATACTAAAAAGACTCAAATTGAAGTTCTAGATAAGAAAACCTAGATGTGAAATTTGCACTGGATAAGAGAGGATAAATTAGAAACTGCCGAAGAAAATATTAGTGAAATGGAAGCTGGACCAAGAGAATTTATCCAAAATGAAACATACAAAAAGAATTAAAAACAGTTTTGCTGAGCTGTGGGATAACATACTGCGTTTCCCCAAAAATAAGACCTAGCTGGATAATCAGCTGTAATGCATCTTTTGGAGCAAAAATTAATATAAGACCCAGTCTTATTTTACTATACTATAAGACTGGGTATAATATGATATGATATATATAATATAATATAATATAATATAATATAATATAATATAATATAATATAATATAATACCGGGTCTTATATTAATTTTTGCTCCAAAAGATGCATTAGAGCTGAGTGTCTGGCTAGGTCTTATTTTCGGGGAAACATGGTACTTGAAATCAGAGGCCCTGAATCAGGAGGAACAGAAGAAATAGCCAAAAAACTTCCAGATCTGATATAAACTATAAACCCACAGATCCAAGAAGATCAATAAATCCCAAGCATGAGAAACACGAAGAAAACCATACCAAAATACTTCACATGAAATTGCTCAAAAGCATTTAGAAGGAGGAAAATCTTTAAAGTAGCCAGAGGAAAAAAAGGCATTACATACTGAGGAACCATGATGAGAATGACAGATTTCTTTTAAATGCTGAAAGGAAACAACTGCTGGCTTAGAATTCTATAACCTCAAAAACTACCTTTCACAGTGAGGGTGAAAATAAAATAATTTTTTTTCAGTTATACAAAAGATTAAAAAATTTATCAGCAGCAGACATGTTGTACATGAAATGTTAAAGGAAGTCCTTTAAGCAGAGGAAAAAATGACACCAGATGGAGAAGAATGAAGAGCACTGAAAATGTTTAGAACATATATGTGGGGTATTTTTTGTAATTATTCAAGTCTCTTTATAAATTACTGTGAATACAAAAATAGTAACAATGCATTGTGGTCTTTAAAATGTGTGTGTGTGTGTGTGTGTGTGTGTGTGTGTACACACCAATGTATTTTGACTTTAAAACACATACCTGTGTATGGATCACACACACACACACACACACACACACACACACACAATGAAAACAGTAGCGTATAATGTCCAGGAGTGCAGGAAATAACACTCTAGTATTGTAAGGTTTTTATAGTATATGTGAAGTATAACATCGCTTGAAGGTAAACTGTGATGTTAAAGATGCATATTTGCAATCAAAAGCAATCTATGCCAAGAAAGGAAATAAAATGACAACAAATAAGCAAGATGATGTAATCCTAAGCTTATCAATTTCTAAACATCCTAATAAAAATTCAGAGATTGTCAAATTGGATAAAAATATAAGCTCCTGTATGTTCTTTGGAGAAGCACACTTTACATCCCGGGTTGCTACATTAATATCAGACTAAGTAGAACACTCCACCCAACAACAGTAGAAAACACATTCTTTTCAAGTGCACAGGGAATATGGACCAATATAGACTATCTTCTGGGCCCTAAAATAAACCTCAATAAATTTAAAAGCTTTCAAGTCATACAAAGTATACTCTCTGACCACAATGAAATTAAATAAGACATGAATAACATATCTCTGGAAAGTCCACAAATATTTAGAAACTAAACAACATACTCCTAAATAATCCATGGTTCACAGAAGAAATCAAAGGAGAAATTAGAAATTATTTTGAATGTAATAAAAATGAAAAAGAACACATTCATGTCTTAGAATACTCTTCAGCAAAGAAAAAGTAGATTGAAGTATGCAACATGTAACAAGTTGGATGAATCCCATGGACATTATGCCAAGTGAAAAAAGCCAAGCTCAAATTTTGCATACCCAAAATCGTAAAAGCTCCAAGATAAAAAAAGATTACATTTATATAACATTCTCAAAATGACAAAATTACAGAAATTACCGTTGATTGGGTCTTCGAGACAGTAGAAGGAAGGATGTTGAATGTGATTGGAAGAGGTGAGGTAGATCTTTGTGCCGAGGGTACAGTTCTGTATCTTGAGTGTAGTAGAGGTTTTACAAATTAACACATGTGATAAAACTGAATAGAACTATACACAAACATACACACATGTACACACATACACACAATGAGTGTATATAAAATTGTATTTGTAAAGCTGTTGAAACTGGAATAAAGTCTGTGATTGTACTAATGGCAATTTCTTGGTTTTGAAAGTAGGTAAAGAGTGTACACAAGAGTTCTCTGGACCATTGTGCAACTTCTTATGCATCTATAATGATTTCAAAATAAAACTTTTAGTGAAAAATAGAAAAATGTGTGGGATGGCCCTAAATCAGTACTCAAGGGGAAATTTAAAGGACTAAATGCCAATGTTGTAAAAGAGAAAGTTCTGAAATCAGTTCCCTCAGCTTCCACATTCAGAAACTAGAAAAAGTTGAGCACTTTAAAGCACGAGAAAGGAAATAATAAAGATCAGAGTAGAAATTAGTGAAACATAACATAGAAAAACAATAGAAAAAATATAAAAAATATAGAAAAATAGAAAAAAATCAATTAAACCATAATGTTATGTTGTGGTTTTCCTCTGCTCGGGGTTTATGAGATTCCTGGAACTGTGGATGTATAGTTTTCATCAAATTTGAAAATTTTTATGCAATTATATCTTCAAATATTTTTTCTCTTAGTCCCTTTCTCTTCCTTTGTGACAGCAATTATATGTATGTTGACCACTTGATATTTCCAAGCTCACTGATTCTTTGTTAAAATTTTTAAAATTCATTTTTCCTTTCTGATTTTGTATAGTTTGTATTTTACATATTTAGATATATCAAATCTTATTTTCTGCTCTGTTTAATCTGCTATTATTAATTTTATTTAACATTTTTCCACTTCAGATGTCATATTTTTTATTTCTAGAAGTTCCTTTTGAGTCTTTCTTCTATCTTTCATTTCTGTCCTCATCCATGTACATGTTTGAACACATGGAACATTTATTTTATAATCACTGTTTTAGAGTCCTGTGTGCTAATTCTTTTCACCCTGATATTTCTTGTTTTTTTTTCCTACTGATTGATTTTTCTCCTTGGTATGGGTTGTGTTTTCCTGCTTCTTTTTGTTCCTAATGATTTTTGAAAGGATGCTGGGCATTTTCAGTTTCGTGTTTTTGAGTGGTGGATCGTTTTGTTTTCCTAGCATGCACTCAAGTTAATTGGAATAAACTTGATTCTTTCTATGCTTATTTAAAGCTTTGTCATGGAGGGTTCATAACAGACTTTGCTTTGGGTTAATTTAGTTATTTTGGGAAATAATATAAATTTTGTCTTTCTTATGTGGCCATTAGTGGAAGTGTGTGATCATAATTATATTTTAAACTTCAAATGCTTAAATCCTATATATTATCTTGATCTTATACCAGTTGTGTGGACTTTACTTTTGAGTCATTACCCTAATATAAATGTAAATAAGAAACACGTGCGAGTATCTGTAATATATTGTGATAAGTGCTCAGTTAATAAAATTAATTAGTTGGTATAGGAATTCAAAGAAGAAAGAAGTTAATTATTAGTGGGGATGGAGAGAAGTAGCTGAATTTCAGAGAAGTTGAGGAGGTTGCGTCTATAATATTTGGGACTACTTGAGAAAAGTGAGGACAAAGGAAAGGATGGCTTGCTTGGGTTATGCCATTTATTGAAACATTAAGAGAAATATGTTGCCTGGAGTAGGAGGGAGAATTGCTGATGACAGCGTTGCATCTGTTTTGGTGCATGTAGTATATACATGCTCATAATAATGTTTAGTTAGGCTCTTAGAAATAACCCCAGAACTTCCATATGAGTGTTTACAGATCTGAGCGCCTGTCCAAGGTTTTTTTTTTGGCATAGTATATAATTGATAATTGATGTAAGCTTTCTATGAAATAATTTTATCCCAGAGAGAATGTAGAGAGAAGTTCTATTATGATACTCTAGATAGCATGACATATAAGAAGACAGTATTAATAATTCTAAAAGCTCTAGCTGGAACCTTGCTTTGAATTATTAGTATTGCTTTGACAAAAATCTAAGTTTTTATTATGCTAATAAGAACTAAGTCAGTTCTGATTTCTTTTGAATAACTGGGCTGGCTATTGATATATCTGCTTTTTAAAAAATGTTACGGCTTTACTAATAATCTCTTGGACTTCATTTGCACTTTTATTTTAGTTTTTATGTATAATGAAGTAGAGTGTACATAAAGCTTGTATTGAGGTTTGTCTCACATGTAGAAGTAGGAAAATCACAAATCAGCAATAGAATTAAGGTTAGATTCTAGAGATCTTGATTCCCAAGGAAATTCTGTGCTGCTGGCCTACCAGCTACAACCATGAGAATAGAAATAGCAAATATTGTCCCTTGTAATATAAAGTCAAACTTTTGGGTTTAGAATAGAGTCATTTTAGAATATTTTACTATCCTGCTTTATTGGTTTTTCAACAAAATGGTGATATATTTTGAACACATTGATACAAAAAGGAAACTTTTTTTTTTTTTTCGGTCTTTTCTACCATGGTCATTGTCAGTGCCCTGGAAAAGCAATTAAATATGCAGCAATTTTCTGAGCTGCTCTCTTTTGAGTGTCACATTAGATTTAACCTAACATCCTGGATTGCATCGCTGTTGTGGTATGTACCAAGTATGATGGAGGTACTCAACAATATTTCCTTGCATTGTCCATAATAAATATTTGCCCAAGAGTGGGTAGGGTGGAAGGGGAAGAAAGAAATGTTTTTCTCTTGTAGAGGAAACTTGTAATGTAGGGCTTATTTAAAGAGTATTTATAGTCCATTGTTGGCCATTGGGTGTGTCCTACTGCTCTATCCAGGTCTAAATATCTGAGGTAGTTAAGAAACCACTTTAGATTGAATTATATTTGATGGTTTCTCTTATTTGTATTTAATTTTATCAACTGACATATGTCCTTCCAAACAGAAATGATTTTAGTAAAAATGAATGGTGTTTTTCTTCAAGAGACTAAAAGCTTGTGACATATTGACCCTGAATTTAGCCATGTACATCTTCTATAACTTAGGGACCATTATGAAATTAAATACATTTTCTTCTTCAATGAAAAGATGTCAAATAGTTAAATGAAAGTACCATCAGCAATCTGCAAGCCTTATAAAATGATGGATTGAAAAATTGGGTTAGATTACCCTTTTTTCCCTTCTTCTTTCCCTTTGTGTTTACGGGATATGTGCTTCTTATTGACACGTAGATCTTTACACAGATCATCACAGCTATGGAATAGTTCATTGGGTTTTTCTGTCATTGCTGATTTATTGTTGAGATGTTTCAACATCAGAAGTCCTTTCTCTTACAACATAATGACCTATACAGCATTCTGAAGTAAATCTTGACATTTCTGTTGTTTTCTTTAGTATTTACTAAAGTATTATTTACTAGTATTTTTGTTTGTTTGTTTTTGAAAAAAATAATTTTCATGTCAAACCACCTTCCTGGCATAATTGTTCTTAAAATTAAAACAAAACAAAGGGAAAGTTGTTATAATGGGCGGTTTTGTATTTTCAAGTTATTTTACAAAATTGTAAGTGATATTCATAGATTAATGTTTCTTTAGGTTGTCTTTTGAGCTGTTTTTTTCCACGTACAATTGAGAGTATACATTTTTTTCCATTGATGGTATTAATATTTATTGCCATTGGATAGGCAGATTTAACTGGGATAGGACATAGATTCTGATAGATTATAGAAAAGTAATCTATTGGACATAAAACCTCTAAGTCCATGAGTACCACTGCTTCTGATGTCATGTACCCTACCCCACCTGAGTTTGAGGTTCTTATATAAAGCTACTGATATCCCCAAATGTACATTTTGTCAGTTGGGTAGTGGGGATATGGGATGGAGGGCATGGGGATATCTGTTTGCCCTTTTCACCAAAAAACAAAAACGAAAACTAAGAATGTGTGGCTGCTTACCTGAGATAATGTACTGGGTTGCTATTGGCAGGAGCTTGTGGTTTGATGTGCCATCACTTCCATCAGTAAGGTTAATTGCTAACAAATGACTGAATGGGAATTTAGGGGGAATGCTACAGCTGTCTGCTACGTTAGTGGTAACAGGAGTTCTGGCGCCATTTCAGGGTCACTATTTGTATCTGTCTATCAGAATTAGAATCCAGTTGTTTCTCTCAGTTTCAGCCTTCTCTATAGAATTTCTGTCAATTGTTTGACTCCATTAAGTGTGCAGAGGAAATAAAAGCCTGAGTGACCAATCCACCAGGGGCTATGGATAGACCCTTTCTTTGTCCATACTCAGAGCACTGCATTAGGTCTCATTATCCATTTATAATAAGTGACCTCTACGCCCTAGGTCATTGAAAAATATTCAGTGTGCTTTTCTGACACATAAGGCACCTTCTCAGCAGCCACATGAAACAATGGGACGTCTGGTAGTCTGGAGGACTAATACACATTGCAGGTTTTTAAATACACAGCCTTGTGCCAAATCACTCTGGCATTTTTTTTCCTTTTCTCTTGCATGGTTCATAAAAGGGCTAAGGGGAGCCTAATGTCTGGAAAATGAATGCAGCGTTCCCTTTTCTCTCCTTTATTCTAACTCAAAAACAAAATTTTTTGCCACGTTTTTCAGTTTTGTTTTCTAGAAAGGACTTGTCTTCATTTCTGCTTTTGCATTTCCTGATAGAGAGATGTAGAAAGCTGTGGATATAGTGAATGGAGAGCCATCACCTTTGGACCTTTGGACAATGTTTGCCAAATATGTCCAGGGTGGCTCTGGAAGTTATCTGTGACATGTTAAAAACCTGTCTTCTAGTCCTCTGCTCTGCCCAAACTGGTAGTGATTAAATCTCCCACTGAAAATTTTGGAAAAAGATCTGACCCTTCCTTCGTTACTGTAGTTCAGATTTCTTCTGTGACACAAATTTGAACCACCTATCAGAAAGCTCAGCACATCTCGTGGTTCTGTCTGCAGCTCCCAGTGTGTAGATAGTCTAGGGAAAAGATGGAGATAGCATAGTGAGTAGTGGATGAAATATACTTACAAGGTAAGAAAACTGTCATGTCCAGAGCTCCACACTGTGTAAACTGAAGGTCAGCCTTACAGAGTCTTGACTAGCAGTAGCTAACTGTGCCTGTGTGAAATTCCTGACAGGCGTCCGTCATTTATATGAAGTGTGTTGGGATATGAAAAGTCAAAGACTGCAATTCACATGAAGAAACTTTGAGAATAGGAGGAAATGATGATAAAAGTACTATTTATGATCAACATGCACACATGTCATTAGTAAAGCCCTGTTGCTCTCTTAGACGCTTACTTAGTTTGCCATGAGCATCACATGCATTGGCTTGCTCACGTTATTAAAAATATGTGAGACACAGAGATTCAAAGAAACCCAGTTTGTTATAATGAATTAGCTGCCACACTGTCCAGTAGAACCCCAGTGTCTTTATTCCAGAAAAGTATTTTTCCTATTAAGTGATGTACAATGGCATGCTCTCAGATATTGGGACACAGGTGTTATGTCCAAAGAATGGCCATTAAGTCCCAGCACTGATTTTTCTCTCCACACCAGTTATAGAAAATCATACAGTTGTCAGAACTCTCTCCCTGATAGAAATTAATATATTAACTGGATCATAGCACCATTTGACAAATTGCTTACTAAACACATCAAAATTGATTGGACATTCTGTATTTGAATTGACAAATGGCTGCATTAGGAGAAGGAAGGAAATCCATTAATTATAGCCACTCTCTACCATAGGAAATATAATCATATAAATATGGATTTTGTTGAAGGAATAATCTCTACTTTATGGTCATGTTGCTTATATGTGTATCTACACCTCTTAGCCATTAATGAAGGGTTGCTCTTAGCCACAGTCCTTTAAATAATAAAAAATAATAATTTCTGCAGTCTTATATGGTGCAGGCTTTCCTGACTGCATAATAGTATTTAGCTGTTATTTCACAAAAGTAGAAAATACCAGGGAAACTCTGTAGTTCAGCCTTTCTGCTCAATTCTCAATTCTCAGTTACAACTCTACTCGTCTGTCTTCCACTTGCATTCTCATCTCATTTAACTCAAAAGCTTTGCTTTTGTTTTGATGGTGTATAACCTTCTATCAGCACTCAATTTCTCCTTTTTAGAAAAAAAATTTTCTCATGATCTATCTTACTGAAGGTAACCAACCCAATGACTGAGGCATAAGGGAGGTGGGTGAATGCCGTAGATTGTCTCTCTACAGTTTGAATCTGTTCTCCTCATTGTTGTCATATGACAGGAGGCTTCTCACCATGTGATTCTGTGGAACTCGGTGAAGAGACAAGAAACACTGAATTGCCTTCATTGCCTCTATACCGTCAGTTTCTGGCCTTTTCTACTATGCTTTCTTTGTATTTTAGGACCACATGAAGAGCATCAGAAACACCCTTATAAGATGTCAAGTCTGGGTCAGAGCTGAGATTTATAAGGAATATTTTGAAGCTAGTGGTTTGTTTGATTTTCCCCCCCTGTTGGACACTCTGGCCTTCCAACGCTGTTTTTCAGGGCCAGTGGTCCTTCCATGGTTATGTTATATATATCTTTAAATATGAAACCAAACCAGTATTTTCTAAAATGAAATCTTTTAATTTCTCGGGGGTATTATAGAGATTATAAAGTTGAGGCTCAAAGTACTTCCTTTGTTTCTGTCACTGCATGTAAAGCTTCCTGGAATGTCTGTAACTTCCTTGTGTTGTGACTTCTGATCCAGGTCATTTTTCTTCGTTGTTTGATAGCTTTATATGGTATCTCTGATCAGGAGACACAGATATTTGTTAAGATGAGAAAATGATTATATTAAGGAGACATAAGATACAGAAATCATGGAGACTCCAAATCAGACATGTAGTTGATATCTAGGTATCACCATCTCTTGCATGTTTCATATGAAAATTTTAATTTAAAACAATGAACTTACTAGGTAAAGACATAAATTGAGGCAGTTTATTCTTCAGGTTAAGAACATGGACTTTAGAGTTGACCGTTCTAAATTCTATTTCTGTTCTTTGCTAGCTGGGTGATTTGGGGCAAATAACTTAACTTCCCTGAGCTTTAGTTTACCTGTCTGTAGAAAGGTAATTAATAATACCTATTTTACAGGATTGTTGTTAGATTAAATGAGATTATTCATCCAAAAAGCTTTATATATTATCTTGGATGGAATAAAAATTCACTAAAGATAGATGTTGCTTGTTAAATGGTGTTAATAAAAATAGTATCCCTGTTATCCTTTGAAGTCTTTCTGGTCTCTCTCAATTCCAAGTGTTTTATGACTGAATAATAACCAGGTGACACAGCTAAAGATGCTTTGTGGTTAACAAACAACTGTAAAAAAAAACAGAAAGAGGGAGAGAGAGATCATCTCTCTTCTGTTGTGAAGTGGTTATCTGGACAAGTATGGCTTTGTCCTACTGTGTGCATTTTCAAAGCTATAGAAGTAAATTTTACTCAGCATTTGTAATTTATTGATACAACTTGAAAATGTCTCTTAGACTTACTTGTTTTGAGCATCTTTATTCCCTTAGTAATTAATCGTGAGATTCTTCTTGGTGTCCTCTGCATTCTGAAAAGCTATATTCTGGCAGGGGTTTTTGTTTTGTTTTGTTTTGTTTTGTTTTTTTGAAAATTGCCGTAAGACTCTGAAACTTTTACCTAAAAAAGGTAAGGTTCTCAACCTTCAGTCCTCTGAAATGTCAGAAGAACATTTGATTTTCTGAGATTGTCATTGAAATCATTGTTCACTGTTCCAGTGAGCCTTTTATTTTTTTTAACTCCATATTCTTTGAGTTTATAACAAACATGTATCCATGTAGTTGTCATTCAGTGTTTTTCCCCCGCCCCCCCAAAAAAAAAACTTTAGAAAGCAATGAGAGAGAAAGAAAGAGAAGGGAGAGAGAGAAAAAAAGAAGGAAGGAAAAAGGAAGGGAAAGAAGGAAGGGTAGAAAGAAGGATGGACTATTTCAGTTTGATATAGAGAACAGAAATTAACTGCTATACAGTAAACCAGAGCTGAAGGTATTAAACATGGATGATTCTCACCCAGATACGGCTCTGTGAAAACAACACAGTCCTGAATGCTTCACATATCTCATACCTTAGTCAAGAAAAGAATTAAGATGACTCTGTGTCAATCTGCAGACCAAGAAATATTTGCTCAGTTTTTTTCATTCACTCACTCAACAGCCTTTTCAAACATTCACATTAACAGAACTTCTATGGAAATGTTCAATCATACACAAAATTTCAGTGAATAGTATAACAAATCTACCTAATATCTAGCTTCAACAATTAACAACCTTCTGCCATTCTTTCCCTTAAAATCTCTCTCTCTCTCTTTTTAATGTATGGTGAATAAAGTATTTTGAGAAAGCCACCCACTGTTGTATCTTCTCACCTTTGAATACTTTAGTATGTATCTAATGGTAAGGACTTAAGAAAAAAAGCGTAAGTGCCATGGCATTGCATAATACATAGGTGATGCAGTGGCAGCAATGTGTTGCAATAACTCTTTCCAGTAGTTTTACATTGTGGAGCAATAGAGTGGAGAGCAAGCCTTGGAAAATGTTCTCTTGCATTTGGGAAGAGAGAAAACTCTACCGTGGTTGTGCACTAATATTCTCTGTCTCATTCCTTCCCCCATCCTCTTGATTCTATGAATTTTCTGATTTATTTAAAGGTAAGATCTTGAGCATTTCGTTTCTTTATTATATGGAACACATCACGGACCCTTAACGATTATTCAGAAAGATTTTAAGTTATGTTCTTAAATATAGGTTGAAAATGTTGATGTCTTCCACGTCTAAAAGCTTTTAACTCTCCATGCCAAGAGAACTTTGCCTCTTTTGCTTAGGCCAGAGAAAATCTGTACTTAATTCTTCCTGCTGTATAATGATCTAGACTTATCTAGTATGTAACTAGACAATAAATAAGTGAAGCATGGAAGAAGCTGCATTAACTCTTTGCAAAAAAAAAAGATTTTTGCCATTTTTACATGTACAAACAACTCCCCTTTATTTTTGTTTGTCAGACTTTATTCTGGAGGCTGGACTGAGTACATTAGTCTCTTTGGTCTTCAATTATGTCATCGTAGATGGGATCAAGAACAAAAAGTTTACAATAACTGGCCTACGTGCACAAATTGGTACATTGATGACTGAATGCAGTTTAATCACCCAAAACAGTGATTTCTTATCTTCAAGACATCTGTTCGCAATAGTTTCTGCATATCCTCTACTCATCTGAATTTCTTATAGAGAATATTATATTTTAATACGTTCCTTGAATTTAGAGTCGATAATTATTCTTCCTGAAAGAAATGCATCTACCATGTAAGGTTAGCTGTGAGAATACAGTTGCCACTACTGAAGGATTATAGCTCTTATATCTGCATAGAGTCAGCACTAGGAGAGTTTCCAGCAAATACTCATTTCCCTCAACAAAAACACACACTACCGTGTGTAGTTGAGCAGTTGCTAAAAGCTGGCCCTGTACTCCATATGTGTGTATGTAAATACAGAGATAATGATAAATGGATATATATGGAGTGAGTGAGAAATTAAGCTCTTCCATCCCCCTTTCTACATAAAATACCAATAAACCTAAGAAATGGAGGGAGGTGTATGACTCAGTAGGCAATAAGCTCAACTTTTGTTTCATGCATTGGTTTCCATCATTCATTGATATGCGTCTGATTTCTTTGTTTTCCTTTCTTGAGTTTTTGGATTGACTACATTAACTGTATCAACTCTAATGTGCTTATTTCACTTTTTGTAAATACTTATTTTTAGACAGGTGCAAGACATACACAATTTAAAAGGTACCAAGGAATATTTAGTGAAAAATAAGGCATCCCTGTCCCCTTCCATAAGGCAACTGCTCTAACTAAAGTTGAGCTTTGATAAGAATGGGCTTGTTCTTACTTAGACTTATATGTCTGGGTCGATTGTATAACCTGTGGTAAGACCAAGTTGTTATCCATAATCTACAAGGAGGGTATTACACAGTCATAATATGATCCTTTAAAATAGTAAGGGTGGACTGACTCTTCTAGCTATCCTGCTGTTGTTTTAATGTACATATAATGTAGTTGTACTATGAATTGAGTTGCCATAATGCACATTAAATAAGCATTGTGTACATCTTTCCAGGTAAATAAACTCCATCTTGACCTTAATTGAAAATGTTTTGAAGGGATTGTTGCAGTCTGTTCAGTTCTCAGAAGTATATCAGGACAGTTTGACATTTTTAGTGGAGTAGCTAGCTGGTCTTACTGATAGCATGAAGCCATTATGTTTTGTTTTTTCTTTCCATTTTATCATATTCAGGGTTATGATGAGGAGCGAAACTAAATTGTAAACTCTTCCAGACTACCGAGCTTCCCCGAAAATAAGACCAGGTCTTATATTAAGTTTTGCTCCAAAACATGCATTAGGGCTTATGTTCAGGGGATGTCATCCTGAAAAATCACGCTAGGGCTTATTTTTCGGTTATGTCTTATTTTCGGGGAAACACGGTATTTCCAGGTATAACTTCAAATGACCCTTATGGTAGCAGGAATAACAACTGAAAGCTCCTCAGTTTATGTCTTCTGTGGGAATATTTCTGATACTTGGGAGCAGGGAAAAGGAGACGGAGCTGGGCGGGGAGATGTACCCAGTGTTGTCAGTTATTCACTGAAATCTATTGTCTCATAGGCAATGGGGATATGTCATTTTTCTAATTATATACTGCCTGTGACTGTTCTTCTGGGAATGTGGAATAAAAGGAAAGTGAAACCAGAGATGTACAATGACTGACTGTTATAAAACTTTAATAATTAATTAGAGAACATCTATGGTACCGCAGGGTCAGGGTGCAAGGAAAATTATTGATCCGTTTAATATATAACGTAGGTAAAGCTTGTTCCCGTTTATGTGTTATAACACTTCAACTGTTATTGTGCTTGTATGAGAGATGGCTCCTAATAAACAGAATAGCCAGTGATGTATGGTGCTATTGCTTAACTCCTCTGTATGAAATTCAGTGAATTCCTTTACATTTAAATTGAAACATTTATAAATTAGAGAGAAAACTTCTTCCCAGACCTCAGCAGATGTAGAGAGTCACTCAATATTATAAGAATGCTGCCCCTTTCTTAAGGTAGTTAAGTGTGTGTGTGTCTGTGTGTGTGTGTGTGTTTTGTTTTTGCTCAGAGCCTTCTCCCTTTTTTAAAAATTAGTTTTAAAAGACCAGGGTTTAATTTTTGCCAGTTTGCTAGTATGAAAGCATAACTGTTTAAATTTGCAGATCTCTGATTACTACTATTTACATGTTTGTTGGCTGCTGTGTTTCCTCTTTTGTGAATTGCTTGTTTATTGGGAAATGCCTTTGACCATTTTGCTTTGGGGTTGTCTTTTGAGCCTTTCTCTTTAAAAGGCAAATTTTAGTTTTTGTACTAAGAAACTACATTCCCAAGCAGAATTTCTTCCTCAGATCCTGAGTGCTTTCTGATCAGAAACAGAGTTTGGTAAAGAGCCCTCTCTTATTGTCTGGCTGCTATATAAATGCTGTTTTTAATAAGTACCAAAAATATATTGAAGTTTGTCCTTGGATGAGAGTTTATCACTGTTGGCCTTTGGGTGAACTTTGAGCCTGAGCTGTTTCATTCAAGGCAGCATGATGTCATTTAACTCACAAATTTCTCTGTTGCTAGAAAAAGGCAACATGTTCCCCTAAATAACCTACAGGACTGAATAATGCTGGCACAACATTATTCACCTCTCAGGTCTCCACTAAAGACTTCAGCATGGTACAAGTTTTATTGTTTGCGCAGGGTTGGTGGGGCTGTGTAGAGTGCAGGGGCAAACAAAAGCGGTGTCTGGTCCTGAATCTGAAGTATGCTCTATTCCACTGTCCACTCAGCTGCCAGTATGACCCAGCTCACACTCTCTTTTCCAAATAAAAACCTTTAGCTCCATCTTTGTTTCTTCACATTAAAAGACTAAGTTTCTTCCTAGATCTATACATTCATCATATGAACGTATTTGAGCGTTTTCAACAGAAGCTAACACAGAGAGCTCTATCTCACGTGAAGAACTGGATACCATTTGGGTCAGCATTTCTCCCCTTATTTGTGAAGCAGATTTCCCTGATTCAATAGCGTCGAGATTCATGTCAGGAAGGAGAACAGCTTTTTAACGTCTCCCAAAGCTGGGGACGTGGAGTTCACTAGCAGCAGAACCTGTAGTTCATTAGCTATGTCCTCTGAAGCTTCCAGAGCTCCAGCCATGAGAATTTATTGCTGGGAGTTCAAGAAATGTAGGGAAGAATAGAATAGTACAAGAACAGAACAGAACCAAATGGATTTTCCCTTCCTTTGTTTCATAAATAAGCGCTCTCCTGTGTTCTATATTATTCTTTGTGTTACTTTATGTAAAAAGGATGCTTATAACCCATATGTGGTTAGTCTTTTAACTTTGATATGCGTTGTCAAATCGTTTTTCTTTCATTACTTTAAAAACAAATGGTACTGGGAGCAAATAATTATTTTTTTTATTCTTTCATCTTAATGGAACACCTAGACCCTATGTACCCTGTTGTAAACTCTGTAGTTAAGTGTTATTTTCCTGAATATCTAAACCATATCATATATGCTAAGAAAAGCAATTACCTGCCCTAACGGAAGATACATTCAATATACTAATGATAAAAATTTATCTTCTGTCTTCTATTTAGAAGACTAGATTTGTTGCAGACAAACTTAGGTCATTGAGATCTAGCTATCACATTTTGGGTATTTTTGAAAGACTTTGATTCCTTGGAATTGAGGATATGCTGTTATTGTTTTGGAGAAAACACCCTGAAATGTCAACAGGTTAAAATTTCTTCAGGACTAATAATAATCCATTCTTGGAACCTTGGTTCAAACTTACATATCCTAACCTACAGGTATTAATCTATATTCATTCCATTAACCAGCGTTAAAAAGGAGACTTCAGAGTGTCATTTTAGATATCTGTTAATACAATGTTTAAAACTCTTTAATTTAGCAGTTATTATTTGAATAGCTTAATACTTTGTACTTATAGTTTAACAGTATCTAAATCTTTTTACTTCTAACTTTTAAATGCTATATTTTATATGGGTAATTTCTAAAAATTCTATACCCATTGATTTTTACATTAAGGTGCAGAAGACGTCTAAAAATAAAAAAAATTAAAAAACAGAACTTGTGCAAACTATTTATAAATTTGAAAAGTTATATTATGAATTGATACACTCCGTTTCGGCATGTTGAGAATTTTGTTATGTGGGAATCAGACTTAGAAGCATTATCTGAAGACTATTTATTCTTTTTTTTCATAATTTTACTATGTTGTTCTCTGACCTGGAAGTTTTTTGGGTTTAGATTAACATGACTAATTTGCAAAGGTCGGCATTGAAGCAGTTTTATTTTTGTTTGCTTTGCACATAAACACACATTTTAAAAAAGAAACACACCTATATACATACCCCCATATATCACCGTAAGAGAGCGAAATACACGTAGTGATTTTTTTTTTTTTTAATCTTTTATTTACTCCCTATAGGCATGATCTGCTTTCTTGAGAACACAATATAAACAAAGTTTGGCTCACAGTTACCTCATAATGATCTGCTCATCCTGCCCTTGCTTGTTGATCTATACTTATCAAATACCTGTGTGTAGAGGAGGTATGTTTGAAGTTGTGTTCTCCGAAGTAAATTGACAGTGTATCATTTTTAGTTAGATGGATAGGCTTGTTTTAAATTATAATATTTTACTAGTAGAGATAAAGGTAGGGATAGAACATGGCAGACATTTGTAGTTCAAAATTCCATATTCATTTCTTGTCCCAAGCTTATTCATTATCTAAGAACTGTTGGTAAATGTAAAACATACTAAACATTTTTCTTTAGATAGAAGATATGTATGTTGATCCATTAAACTCAGGCTTGCAAGATGTGTGACTTTATTTTTCTACAAAGAAACTCTCTGAAGTTCTCTTTCGCTCCACCATTCTAACAAATGTGGAAAAATTAATCTCAGTGAATTATTGCCCCCTCCAGAATTGCATCTAAATTTGATAGGGCTTACAGTGCAAAGATGTGAGATGGCAGAAGTGGGGACATTTTATCCTTATTGTAACCACTGAGATGTCCCAATTCCCTACCTAATCATTGGTTATTATTAACGCATGTAGTCTCTGCAGCATCCATCCTTATTTCTACTTCAAAGCCTGTAAATTATTTGAAACTTATTCATATTACTCTTGGACACACAGTAATATTATTATCACCCAATCCACCGGGATTGGAGAGGATGTCACGGACGGGCTGTGCAGACATACTATGTACATACCTCTTCTACTCTTGCCTTGAACTCTACCCAAGAATAAACGTGATTTTCCAGAGCTGTTCATCAGTAACACTTCTGGGGTTCTGTCAATTCTTACCCTTCCTTGGGGACCCTTTTTTGTCTCCATTCTGTTTGCAGTACTCTTATTCCAATTTCAGAATATCTTCCCTAATGATTGGTCAGGGATCATGGAAGCTTTGCTCTTAATTATACGTTTAATCTTTTTTTGTATCCCAGGTCAAGGTTTTGAATTCTTTAATTCTGTTTTCATTGTGACTTAGTATGTCATGGCTTCCCCAAGGTAGTGAAGATGGACTGTTCTTCCTACCTGGATTGGGGAAAATGTTAAATGTAAAGAAATGTGAGGGAGAGAAAAGGATATTTACTTCATATTGAAAAATGTTACCCCTCAAGACCTGTATTTTTGTATTGTGATACTTGTACATGCTTCAAAGAATTCTTGAATGGAAAACTATTTTTAAGTGAACATGAGATATGGAATCGCTTCTTACAATCTCAGAATTCAAGATTCAAATTTAATTTTTCATAGATATATATTTGGTATTTTTACCACTTTCTTTAGAAAGTGGAAGGGGTTTGGGAGGAGGAGGATTCTCCTTTTCCTTTTTAACTTTTCACTATGGAAAATTCCAAACATGTACAAAATTAACAACCAATAATATAATGACTCCATGCACCCATAATCCAGCTTCAGCAACTCGTGACTAATCTTGTTTCATTTGTAATCCTACTCTTCATCCCATCCTGGCCACTGGATTATTTTTAAGTTTTTCCCATTTGGATGATGGATAAATAAATGTCCAACCATCTTGGTGTCATTACTTCCGAATCCAAAACTCCATCCATTCACTTAATACTTATGGAGTGCTTATTCTGCAACAGGTACTACCAGCCGAGGCTCTGCATATATAGAATGCAACGTTAAACTCTTGGGAAAATTCACATTAGTTAGTTACACAAGGGGATAATTTCTCACTTCCCCTTAAAACTTTCCAATATCTTTCCATCACAAATTTTTTTTAAAGGCCTATAAGCTGCTCTTCCGTTCTTGCCGCCTTTGCCTTACTTATTAATCTTCCACTCTCAACCTGCCTTACCACCCCCAACCACCCTGGCCCCCCATTTTTTACTTAAACATTTCCTTTTTGTTCCCACTTCATAATCTTTGTACTTGATACTGTGTTTGTAACACTTTCCACTCAGATATCTGCATGATCTATTCCCTCACCTCTTTAAAATTTTCTCTGCCCTCAGCTGCTTTCCAAAGGATGGCCTGACCTCTAGATATTTGTCTTTAGTTACCTTCTTGACTATTTAGGGGCTGGGGTTCTGAGGGATCTTCTTGCTCTGTTCTATATTAAGAATTGAACATAAAATGTGTTTGTTAAAAAGATGACATGGTTTGGGAACAACTCAGCCTTTTGCAAACATAAATTTGCTTACCAGTTTTTTGTTTTGTTTTGTTTTTAAGATTTTTATTGGGGAAGGGGAACAGGACTTTAATGGGGAACAGTGTGTACTTCCAGGACTTTTTCCAAGTCAAGTTGTTGTCCTTTCAATCTTAGTTATGGAGGGTGCAGCTCAGCTCCAGGTCCAGTTGCCGTTGTTAGTTGCAGGGGGTGCAGCCCACCATCCCTTGCAAGAGTCTACCTGCAACCTTGGGGTTGAGAGGACGCACTCCAACCAACTGAGCCATCCGGGAGCTCAGCAGCAGCTCAGCTCAAGGTGCTGTGTTCAATCTTAGTTGCAGGGGGCGCAGCCCACCATCCCTTGTGGGAGTCTAGGAGTCGAACCGGCAACCTTGTGGTTGAGAGCCCACTGGCCCACGTGGGAATCGAACCGGCAGCTTTCGGCGTTAGGAGATCAGAGCTCCAACCACCTGAGCCACCTGGCCGGCCCCCTGCTTACCAGTTTTGCAAAAGACACCAAAGTTATTTCCAAGAGGATGCTTAAATATTAATTAGATAATTATTATGATATTCTTTTCTTCATGATATCATTCAAAATCACAAAAAATTAGGTATTATGCTTTGGTGATCACTTGTATTTTGTGCCAAATGCCTCTCAGCTGTAAAACTATGATTTTGAAGAATGAGTAGTTTTCACCACTGCAAACCTTGCACTTTAATACTATATATCCCCCTCTGGTGAGTAATTGACTGTCTTAGGTACCATTTCTTTTCTCCCGTGAGTTAAGATAAGGTGTTTGTGAGTATATGTCCTATCTTACGCTAGGTTCTTCTCTGTCTACATTATTTCTATCTGTTTCACTATGATTTAGTTCTTCAAAATACCCTGTCCTAGCAAGAGTGCGGTGAGATTAGCATTCTCAGTCACTGCTCATGGAAATTTATAACTCTTTCTGGGAATATGCATTAAGAAATTTAAATATGTCCCTATCCTTTGATTTCATTTTTAGGAATGTAGCTTAAGGAAAATGCACATGTAGATATATATATATATATATATATATATATATATATATATATATATATATATACACACACACACATATCATATCTCTGGGTGGTGGAAATTATGAAATTATTTTGCTTCTCATTCTTTTCTATTTCTACCACATTTCTTCAATACTCACCTGCTTTTCTTCCTCCTTTCCCCCCTTGTATTTCTTTTCTCTATTTCCCCCTAGCACTTCACGGCTTTATTTTTCTTAGTGTTAAAATGATATATGGAGGCAGAGAGTATATGGGAAATCTGTATGTTCTGCTCAATTTTGTTGTGACTCTTAAGTTGTTCTTAAAAAATAAAGTCTATTTTATAAGAAAAATAAGCAAATAAATAGTATGGGACTTTAAAGAAGAGGCTAAGTTTTTATGGGAATCACACTTGGTTCACAGTAGGAACTCAGTAAGTGTTTGTTGAATCATTTTGTTGCTTTGACTAAGCAATATTCCTCTGCATAAGAAAGCAGGCTCTTTGTGTTTTAAGCCTATATCCTACCACTTAAGAATCAGAGAAACTACTGAAATATCCAAGAAAATGAATTGTTTTCCTTTTGGATAAATGGAATGGTTCAGGAATTAAAAGTGTTTTTAAATTAGAAATGCATTTGTATGCTTTCCATGTATATGAAAGATTCTTAAAGAATCTATATTTGACAGTTATTTGAAAAATCCCTTCCTAAATTATAGGAACTGCATCGAATTAAATCTTTTTTCTGTTAATTGGAGGTGATTTAAATGTCCTAAATCCTGAAGGCTGGAAAGTACGCTGGTGCGTGTGTAATGGAATCGTCCCTGTTCCTTATGTACTGGTGCTGTTAAGGTGTAGTTAGTTGTTTATTTCTTATACAGTGAAATATGTTATGATTAAATTCCTGTAGATATTTTTTTAGTGTACTTTTAATTGCATATCTTTTTTATTCCTAAAAAAAGAATTCAGTCTTTCTTGTTCATTAGTTATTTGAATTGCCTTTGTTCATTAAATGTCATATTTTATCTTACAAATTACCACAGTCTCCAGGATGGTGGTCCCCACCTTCATTTTTCCACCTCAAGGATTAAAATTGTTTAAATACGTTTTCTTTTTCCTGTAGTGGTTCCCCCTGGAAGTCCTGGGCCCATGACTCGGCATGGGTCCTATGACAGTTTAGCTTCTGACCACAGTGGACAGGAAGATGAAGAATGGCTGTCTCAGGTAAAACTCTTGAAATGTTAGAGTGAAAAAAAACAAAAACAGAAATACATTTTCTGTGTCTGTTCTTGGATTTTAAAAATTGTTTTCCCTAGCAGTAAATGGACAGAATTGGAAACTCTTTTTAGGATTGTAATAATCAATTGTCTTTCCATATTGAGAATTTCTCATCAATACTACTGCAGGAATATATATACCTTTACTTTATACACACACATGCCTGCGGGTACATTTGCTTTCATATAGAGGGCATAAAATATGCACATCTTTCAAACAATCCATTTGTATCCCTTAGGACCTTGGATTTTAGTCGGATACTTTGAATTACAATAAGAATTGGCCTTATTAAAACAGTGAAAGTCATTGAACAATCTTTGGGATTTGTTTTGTGGAGCCAACGTTTTCTGAAGATTGGGCCCATACTTTGCTTAGGCAAGTTCAGCATTCTAATCTGCACAAGTCCTGGTTGTGCCCGATGGGGTTTCTTTTCCTAAACTCATGTCATGCTGTTTCCCGTGGTCTCTACACCAGTCCTGCAACAGCTTCCACGGACCCTTCCTCCCCTTGCCAGGTGAAGCTGTCTTCATCTCCAGGGCTTTGAAATCAAAGATACTTGGGCAAATTTCAAAATGATGAGATTACACATGACTTCATTACAAATGCTGTTATGTCTGCCTCAAGTCTGACATCACTTGGTGAAGTTAATGACCTGTCTCAGGTTACCAATCCAGCGGCTTTTCATCAGACAGGTGCCTCCGTGGAGGCAGGGTGCAGTTTCATGGCTTCCTCAGGGAGGGTAGCCCGAAACACTAAAGGGAGTCTGGACACTGGAGAACAAGATGGTTTCTAGGTGACACATTTCATCACACCTGAAATACTCAGAGGAAGCTCCTTAAAGGAGGGCTAGTACTTCAGTTCCCGGCATATGGAGGCACATCCTTTCTTGAGGATATCACAGTAAAGTTTTAAAAAAGAAGGCTGGCAAAGAAACCACTGTCCTTCACTTTTCAACTTTTCAATTCAGAAAGGGGTCATGTGTGCTGTCAGTGGGAAAACACATACAATATGTTTGTGCTGCACACACCAGGACAGTGGATAGGAACATGTGGCCATCGCCTCAGTAAAATCGCACGGGCATCTGTTTACCTCTCGGCTCTGTGGCACGGATGGTTTTGAGCTTGAAACACAGAGAAGGCTTTATCTGTGGCCTAATTTACATTGCTGAATACAACTCTGTTCATCAGAAATCGTCCTAAATCGGAGTAGTTTTTTCCTTGTGATCAGTGGGAATGTGAATATTGTTCCAAGACCAGACGCTTTGGTTTTTTTTGTTTGTTTGTTTGTTTTGTTTTGTTTTCCCTTTAGGACTTACAAACACAGGGCTGCTCTCTGTGAACCTTTTCCATTATGTTTTGTTAAGAGTTAATCACCACAGTCAGAGAAATGTGATTAAATATGAAAGAATTCAGGGCAAAAAGAAGGCACAAGGGAGGTCACTTCCATAAAGTATGTACACAGACATGGATGTAGCAATTACAGGACGTTGAGAAATAGTCTTTCACCAAAGGTTTGCATATTTAGTCACTTATTCACATTCTTCATTTGTAAAGTGAAATAATATATTTGTTTTCAGGTTTTACCCAGTGTCTTTTACTCTCTACTTTGTCTTTAGAATGTTTAATATAATATGGGCAAAATTCCCTACCCCTTCCACAGAGCATGAAGCTCATAACGCATTATGGTTTTACTGTTTCGCAGCCCTTAAAATACCTGGTGTCAATGTTCATGGTAGTTGACAAAATACTCTAAATTAGTAGTGGTATTTTGAAGACAAATCTGGTTTGAGAGAAAATGTATAATACTGGCTTCATTTAAAAGTGGATTTGGGGGAATTTTGAGGGCAGTATAGTAAGTATTGTAATATTTTATTGTGGAAAGAACCTGGGCTTTGGGTGTTGAAAGTTATTTTTCAGATGTTTTCTTTTCCATGGCTCGTTCAGGAACGACTTCCAGTTTGTCATGAGCTTGATCCTCAGTGAAGGAATTGCTTTTAGTCTGTGCATTTATAGGTGTAGTATTCAGTGCATGCCCACAGGGTGGTAAGTACTGTCTAGAATGAGGGGGAAGGGTAGCCTTAGGGAGCCGAGGCTACTTATATGAGGCAGGCAACTGGTCCTTTTATTGTCGTGGGATTTTTGTGTTGTCTATGTGTGGGTTGTGTGTGTGTGTGCATTTACATGTATGTACACACACACACAATGAATTTTTTATTTACTTTTGGGAAAACCTTCAGGAGGGATACAGTGAATGTCTATTTAGTGAATGTCTGTGATTGTCATCGCTTTTTGATTGTGGTTGCCCTGTCCATCTCTCCACTTGGTTAAGATGGGCTTCTTGGAGGATGTGGGTATTCAGAGATGGGGTGGGGAGACTGTGAAAGACTTTCAAAGGGAGGTCATAACACATGTAAATCATAATTCCTAATCTGTTTCAGGTAGAAATCGTAACGCACACTGGACCCCACAGGCGGCTGTGGATGGGTCCACAGTTCCAGTTCAAAACCATCCATCCCTCAGGCCAAACCACAGTCATATCATCCAGTTCATCGGTGTTGCAGTCTCATGGTCCGAGTGATACTCCGCAGCCCCTTTTGGATTTTGATACAGATGATCTTGATCTCAATAGTCTCAGGTAAGAAATAAGAACTAGGGAATCTTTAGACTGGATTAATATGTGTATGTTCCTTTGTAATGAGCATCTTAGGTAATAATTCCGTTTCCCCTTTTGGCACAGTATCGTGTTGCAGACTATACGCACTGTGAGTCAGATTTATTATTGTCGCTGGGGGTCTTATGTGGAATCTCATCGCATCCAATAAATATCTGTGTTTCAGACTGTGTTTCCCTGTATCTAATATTCAGTACACTGCTTAAGCCATCTCATTTTGTGATATCGTACTCACATTTCTAACTGCTTAAGGTCTGATGATATCCTCCTTTCCTGATCTTTCGGATGTTTTATCTTTCAACTAAACTATATCTGTCCTAACCCTGTATAGTTCTTCTTTTAGGCTTTAAAAAGTTTTTGGATGAGAAAGTGTTGATACCGTGTTTCCCTGAAAATAAGAGCGGGTTTTACATTAATTTTTGCTCCAAAAAACACTTTAGGGCTTATGTTCAGGGGATGTCATCCTGAAAAATCATGCTAGGGCTTATTTTCCAGTTAGGTCTTATTTTCTGGGTATAAATTCACTTATAGTTTATCATCTATCTATGTGTTTTTCATCTGCTATGTTCTCTGATCCTCACTTGTATGATTCATAATACATGGTTTACAAAGTAGTATGCTTTTTATTATTAGGGTTTTTGTTGTGTGTGTTTTTTAATGCAACTGAGAACTTTTTGACTTTTGCAGTTCAGGTTTGCTTAGCAGTTCAATTTGTTACACTGAGTTTGACATATTTGGGTACAGCAGACAATGAAGGGCTCAGTACAATGCACTTTAATCTCCCTTTCCTTGTCTTCTCTTGAAAAAAAAGTTCTATAGTGTATCTTTATTTGAATCTAAAATAGCCCTCTGACCTTTTCCTTGCATCTCTTTTTAAAAATTGTGGGAAAATGTATTCCACTCAGATATGGAAATATGTTTTTATCTACCTCTTTATCAACATTGATAACAAATCTTTATATCAAAGCAAAAACTGTTGCAGAGGCAAATTAGGCCTAGGTGTTTTTAAGAATCATTCCTATAATTGAACATGCCTCCTTTAATACCTTTTTTTGTGTTTTAGTGTTTTGTTTAGTTTGCTTTGTATTTTATTTCTTCCATACTTTTTTTTTTTTGTTTAGCATATTTTCTTCCCCTTTCTAGAAATTTCCCCAAGGTTTCACACAATAGTGACAATACAGTGGGTGATAGACCAATTTTCACTGGTAGCAATTGTAAAATATAGTCAAGTTGAAATAGTCAATCCATTTTCAGGGAATCAAGTTAAGTCAGTCCTCAACTTAGTGATTCAATGCATAGTCATTCATGTTTATAAGTCAGTCAGTTACTCAGATGTTAGTAATAAGGCATTTCAATTAGATGACTTATAAGACTATGTTTAGTCGCTTTACTGAACTACTCACAAGACTCTCCCCACCCCAACCCTTTTTTTTTTCTGATGATTGTTACCTTCTATAAGATCCTGTCCCTTTTCCTTGGAGGACATCTCCAGCTCCTGTATATACAGCTCTGTTCCTTTGTTTTGTGATCTCCTCCAGCTTTTTAATTTTATTTATTTATTTATTTATTTTTAATTTTATTAGTTTCAGGTGCACAAGACAAAGCAGTACTTAGATGTTTATCATTTATATCCCTCACACTGTGTGAACTCCCCTCCCCCCATCCACTATCCCTCTGACATTGCACAGAGCCATTACATTTCCACTGTCTCCATTCCTAATGCTGTACTCCGCTTCCTGTAACCATATACATACACATATATACATATATAAAATTATAGTTGGCATTCATTATTGTTCAGCTTCAGGTGTACAGTGCAGAGATCAGGCATCTACATCATCCCTGAGGTGGTCTCCCAAATGGGACACATGTCCATCGGATACCCTACAAAATCTTTACATTATTAGTTATGTTCCCCAAATTAATTTTCAAAACCCCGTGGCCATCTTGTGGTTACCGACTATTTTCTAAACCCCTCACCTCCCCACCCATCTCACAACCCTCAGTTTTTCCTCTATGTCTCCAAAACTGTTTCTGATTAGTTCATTCACTTATTCTTTTCTTTAGATTCCGCATATAAGTGAGATCATATGGTATTTGTCCTTCTCTGTCTGACTTATTTCACTTAACATACATAATGTTCTCTAGGTCCATCCACATTGTTGCAAATGGTAAGATTTCTTTCTTCCTTATGGCTGCGTAATACTCCATTGTATAAATGTACCACAGTTTCTTAATCCAGTCATCTACCGATGGGCATTTCGGTTGTTTCCAGGTCTTGGCTATTGTATATAGTGCTGCAATAAACATAGGAGTGCATAAAGATTTTTGAATTGGAGTTTTGGATTTCTCTGGATAGATACCTAGGAGTGGGATTGCTGGATCATAAGGTGGTTCCATTTTCAGATTTTTGAGATACCTCCATACTGTTTTCCATAGTGGCTGCACCAATCTGCATTCCCACCAACAGTGCACCAGCGTTCCCTTTTCTCCACATCCGCACCAGCACTTGTTGTTTGTTGATTTATTGATGATAGCCATTTTGACTGGGGTGAGGTGGTATCTCATTGTGGTTTTTATTTGCATTTCTCTGATGGTTAGTGAGGTTGAGCATTTCTTCATATGTCTGTTTGCCATCTGTATGACCTTTTTTAGAAAAATGTCTCTTCATGTCCTCTGCCCATTTTTTAATTGGGTTGTTTGTTTGTTTTGGAGTTGAGTTGAGTGAGTTTTTTATAAATTTGTGATATTAACCCCTTATCAGATATATCATTGGCAAATATCTTTTCCCATTCAGTAGGATCCCTTTTTGTTTTATTAATGGTTTCCTTTGCTGTGAAAAAATTTTTAGTTTGATGTAATCCCACATGTTTATTTTTTCTCTTACTTCCCTCGCGCGAGGGGATATATCAGTAAAAATCTTACTCCAGGTAATGTCAGTGAAGTTTCTTCCTATATGTTCTTCTAGGAATTTTATGGTTTCAGATCTTACATTTAAGTCTTTAAGCCATTTTGAATTTATTTTTGTATATGGTGTAAGGAGGTGGTCCAGCTTCATTTTTTTGCATGTGTCTGTCCAGGTTTCGCAGCACCATTTATTGAATAGACTGTCTTTACCCCACCGTACATTCTTGCTTCCATTGTCATAGATTAAATGGCCATATAGGCATGGATTTATTTCTGGACTCTCTATTCTGTTCCATTGATCTATGCGTCTGTTTTTATGCCAGTACCATGCTGTTTTGATTACTGTAGCCTTGTAGTATAATTTGATGTCAGGTATTGTTATACCTCCCACTTTGTTCTTATTTCTCAAGATTGCTGAGGCTATCCGGGGTCTTTTATGGTCCCATATAAATTTTAGGATTGTATGTTCTATTTCTGTGAAAAATGTTGTTGATAGGAATTGCGATGAATATGTATATCCCTCCAGCTTTTTTAGTTACTCTTTATTTCAGACATAGCCCTTCATCTAAGAGCTCTCTCTAACTTACTTCTTTAGACAATGCTACATTCCTGACATCCTTCTAGAATTTTCCTTAGGGACTTTCCTTTTTCTTATACTAAAGAGCTCCCACTGTTTGTTATCTAAATGACTTTAAATTGTTTATGTTTGATTAGAATATTGTCCTGTTTATTGGACACATATAAACTTTAAAAATCTTTGTATTGGGTCACAGGTTTATACATTTCTTTTGATTGTGCTTGTAATTTATATTTAAAAATGTGAACGTGTAAGTATTTGATTAAGACCTGAACCCCCATTAAAACGCAGTTTTGGTAGGAAATTCAGATTAGTCTCATATCATTTCAATTATAAGTGTCCGGTTTAGTACCATTTCTAGCCCAGCATCCAATTAGAAATCCAACTATTTATATTCTCTTCTTTCGTGTTACTGACTCTACCCTGTCTCCTCACCCCTGTTTCTTCTACATTCCTTTAGGCTAATGCGCAATGACACTTTAAATTGTGAAACCTTTGTTTAGATTTTTTTGGCTCAACTGACTCAGGACCCTGTCCTCTGCCCCATAAGATATCACTAAGAATGATGTAGTGCTGTGGTAGCCTGCCTCCCTGTATTCTAACCAAGATGGGGAAAAGGCAGCTATAATGTTCAGTGTCATATCCATAAGGGAACCAGGCATGGCTTAACCTCATAGTAGTTCTTTAATGTAAAAAAGGCCAATGAAATATTTATTAGTAGACCTGAGAAACAGATAATGTAAAACAGTCTGAGATACAAAGTCTAGTTTTGTATTCAAGACTAGCTCCTGAGACATCAGTTTTTTTAAATTAATTAATTAATTAATTTATTTATTTATTTATTTATTTATATTCATCTAGTCAGTTAACACATCCACCTGCTTACATATATAGTGATTTTTCGGTAAGAACACTTAAGATCTATTCTCTTAGCTAATTTCAATTATACAATACAGTGTTATAAACTATAGTCGCCCTGTTATACATTATGGCTTCAGGTCTTATTCATGTTGTTTGTTTTAATTGATACATAATTCACATAACATAAAATTTACTGTACAGACTCAGTGGTTTTCAATATGTTCAACATCCCTACTATCTAATTCCAGAATACTTCCCTTACCCCCTGCCAGTTTTTGTCTTATTTTTATCTTTTTATTGTGGAAAAATTTCAAGCATATACGAGTAAACGTATGTAAAGTTAAAGAGAGTTAATAGAATAAACCCCCATGTATTTGTCACCTAGCTTCAACAAATCAATTCTTGGCTAGTCTTGTTTCATCTGTAGCTGTGTCCACACCTCGTCTAAAACTCTGGATTATTCAGAGACTCCAATATAAATTGAATTAATAAGAGGAAATTTAGGGGGTGGATGGGTGGCTCAGTAGGTTAGAGCACGAGCCCTCAACAATAGGGTTGCCGGTTCGATTCCCACAGGGGCCAGTGAGCTGTGCCCTCTACAACTAGGTTGAAACAAGGAGCTGCTGCTGAGCTTCTGGAGGGGCGGCCTGGTGACTCAGTTGGTTAGAGACGAGCTCTCAACAACAGGGTTGCTGGTTCAATTGCCGCATGGGATGCTGGGCTGCGCCCCCTGCAACTAAAGATTGTAAAATGGCGACAGGACTTGGAGCTGAGCTGCGCCTTCCACAACTAGATTGGAGGACAACGACTTGGAGCTGATGGGCCCTGGAGAAACACACTGTCCCCCAGTATTCCCCAATAAAATTAAAACAAAAATTAATTAGCCCACATAAGTTGATTAGAGCAAGAGGGGCCTTTACCTTGGTTGTACTGATCATATCTAAAAGGCTAGCTTCTTGTTTCTCCTATGAACCAGAAAAACATCTTTTGCAGAAACTTCAAACAAAATGCCCTTTTTCCTCACTGGCCCAAACTTGCTTAGGCCTACCCATTCGAGAACTATTAGGTTGGTGCAAAAGTAATTGCGGTTTAAAAGGTTAAAAATAGTTGCAAACACCGCAATTCCTTTTCCACCAACCTAACAATCAATCTCTGGTCTGATGGAATTACCATGACTGGTTTCCAAAATAACCTGGGGTGAGTGAATATTAGGTAGTGTACTATACTGTGCACTAGAGCAGTGATCAGTATTTGTATATCAACATTTCCTTCTTACAGTACCAGGTCAAATGCATTGTCCTTCACCTCTCTCCCATTTCTTTCTTTCATATAACAGATGCACATACTTTTAAACTGCCCTGTCAACAACTACTCTTTTTCTGCTGTCCATACTTGACATTTCAGGCTCTCATAATCTGTCCCATTGTGCTTCCCAATTTCTTATCTTCCACTAGTGCCCGCTATGAACTCTATGCTTCAGCCAAATCCTCCTCCTCAGGATGCCCTGCACTTGACACGTTCAGTTACAAACCCAATGGTTCACTTGTTCTAGCTCTGTGCTTATAGGGCACTTGTTGCTCCTCTGCATACATATGTATCCTACTCCCGTACACAGATGCACTTCCTGTTACAGCTCCACAGTCTTCTCGATCTGCTGTGGACCATTCATTCACTTTTCCATTTCCTCATCCTGAGCTTTGAGGACCTACTTCATTCATTTTCACACGTTAGTTTTCTTTTGCACCCATCCATGTGCTATATCATATAGCCGCATGTTTTGTTTCTGCTTGTTCCTAGAATAGTACTGACACGTGATTAGTATTCAGCAAATACTTATTGAATAAACGTTACCAAAACACGTGTATATATTGTTATAAGTTTTTATTCCTCTAAGTTTCTTGGGACTCTGAAGATCTTTTAGTCATGTAGATAATTTTAATGTTAATAATATTAATCTAATACAGATGGAAATACTCTTGGCATTTATAGATTTAAGCAAATTGAAGTTGTATGTAGTAAATTGTAGTTTTGCTGAGATGCTAATTGATTCTTACATGCTAATTGGTAATTTTATGGCGGTAACTCAGATAGTAGTGATCCTAGCTAACCCCCTGGCAGTCACATCCCAACACAGCTTTGTTAAACTATGCTTGCTGTCATATGTAAAGTAACTTTCATTGAGGATTTTAAGGGAGTTAACTAAAAATTTTGTATCTAGAGTTGCTGCCTTTTATGGAAGGCAATACTCTAGCTATGGCACCGTTTCTCAATTAGAGGATTCTCAAAACTCATCACGTTTGTCCCTTGCAACTGCCAAAGGTTTTGGTACAAAGTATTTTGTTTCTTCTCCCATTCTATTTAATTTATTTCTTTAAATTAATGTCAATTTTTCAATGCCCTACTTAAAATCTATTAAATAACATACAAAGAGAAGCAGGGGTCGGAGTGCACAGAATGTTTGCTGTGCTTTTTGCCTTGTGCAAGAGTTAGGGACTGCAGCTCCCCTGTTTGTCTTATTTGAGAATGAATGTTTCTTTAATGGATTGGGCTATTCCAGCATTCCTGATTTAAGGTCTGTTGTAGCAAGCGACAGTTTCGATGCCAGTAACATATGTGAATTAAATTAAATTGCATTGCAGGATCCAGCCGGTCCGCTCTGACCCAGTCAGCATGCCAGGGTCGTCCCGTCCGGTCTCTGATCGAAGGGGAATTTCCACCGTGATTGATGCTGCCTCAGGTACAAAACCACCTCCAAAATGTTCATTGGGTAGTTCTGTGCATTTTTAATTTCTTTTCTTGCACAGTGTAAAACAGGATTTGTTTTTTTTTGCCTTCTTCGTTTTTTCGTTTGTTTAGTTTTGTTTGTGTGTATGTGTGTGTGTGTTAAAACAGTATTGTGCCTATGTTTGTTGCTAAATAATGCCATGCATTTAAATATTGCTAAGGTTGGTGAATGATGTGGTGGAGTTGGCACTTGATTAAATGTAACGAACACAGTATTGAAGGCTACAGGGTTGATGACTGCTTTGCCTTTGATCTCTCAAATGTGGAGAAGCGACCTTGACAGAGAACGTAAATACAATATATGGATTCAATTTACTCAACCTGTTGAGTATCAAAGTGCCTGATCTGTGGAAGTAGAGTCCAAATGCTATGGCTTAAATGGTTTTATTATTGAAAGCATAAAGTTTAGAAATTCATTAACTTAACTCTAGTCTATCTATCACAGTTATTAACTTCCTATCCTTGGAGTCAAGCCATGAATATGTGTCATTAGTACCATGAAGTAGATCTCTGCCTTGGTAGGTGAGAGTTTCTACATTAGTATTGTAAAAACTGTTTTCTGCCAGGCCTGCCAAATAATAGAACTGTTTGTAATAATTTTCTCATCTCTAAGTGCAGTGATATATAAGGACAGTGATGCTTTAGATTACGGTACAGCTGTGGAGCATCTGAAGATAGTATACAGCAGGGTTTCATCAAACAAAGTCTCTTACAAGTAGAATTATTAAATACTTGGCATTAGTCAAACAGTTGAGTCAGAGAGGATTTTAATCTATAGCAATTTCGAAATCCGTAGAGACTGCTGATTTGATTGAGGCTTAAACTGTGAAAGAAAATGGAAACAAACACAAAACTGATTTGTGAAGGTCACTTTTAAAAGACCAAAGCTTCTGTTTCTGATTCTGTCTCTGAATGGATTTTGAAGTTGGAAAGCTAATGCCCTTTGTACATTTTCTTAGCGTTCTGAGTGGTTTTTTTTTGTCTGTGGATTGCGCCATGTGTCTAATTAAGCTGTCCACATCCAGGGCTGTACCTTCATTTTTAACGTAGACGCCTACTTAAGAGGACTCAGACTTGTCCCTCTGCTTTAACTTGGCAACCATGGTTGTCACCTGGACACAAGCGCAGAAATGTGTCAAGTCTCTATCCTTGCTTCCCTGCGTTGAATGAGACATTGAGAAAGGTGACGTAAACAATAAATCTTCTTGATAGTTTCAATCTGAGAATGCCAACAGATCCTGCTCATCTGGAATTATCATTTACAATTGTAAGTCCTGGAAATGATGTATTTTAACCTGAAATATTTTATTCAAGATTACAGTAGTAGGCTTTGTTGGATTTTTTTTTTTAACATTCTTAAACTGCCATATTATTAATGTTTTAGAGCCAGATGACTAGCTACCAGACAAGTGAAACGCATGTCACTAAAGCACTTACCATGTGTGTTATTAAAAGTTGCCATAGTCCACGCTGTAGTCTGGGGTGATACTCCATATTTATCATGCAGCACTATCTTAGCTCTTTGTAACGTTGTCTCTTGCCACAGAGAGGAACATCTACAACCATAGTTTTGTTTAACTCTTAACTCTGTTGCAGAAGAGTTTTCAAGTTGATGTTTGCACTTGACTTATTTACATTTCCATCGGAGACACATCATAGGAGTTTCCAGGATGTTGTCCTACAGCTCTGAGCCTCTGCCTGAAAGCACCAATCTTTTGTGTAGAGAAAGGACTTGGTGACTAAGCGCTATTGTTATTTCTCTATGACTGTTTTCATTCCAGAAAACCATAATTCCCCTTCTGAAAGACAGCCAGAGCAATGAGATGTGTGCTGCTTTCTCTAAATTTGAGCTAAAGAAAACCCATAGATGAGGAACTAGACTTTTAAGACTATTTCTCTACCTCTCACATGGTTTGGACCCCTTTTGTTCCACACATTAAGTGAGTAAATGATGTTTTGTTGGGGAAACTCCCTCTGTTTTGTTTGATAGGATCACTGATATCATAGACCTGCTTTTTTATTGATGTTTAACATGGCAGAGGCTAAATGGTTTGGATTCTGTATGAAAAGATGTTTATGGGAAAATTTTGTTCTAGATTCTTCTGTGGTAGAGTCTAGGACATGTATGTATTTGCTCCTGAACCAGGAAGTGCTTCTCTGATTATGGCCCAGACACTGGCGTCAGCTGCATAGTATGAATGTGCTCATTTGGGGCTCAGAGATATGACCAGTGTGACACTTTCTCTGATGGGGCTTCATTTCTTTGTCTTACATTCAAGCAATTTATACGACTAAATGTACTGTCTTTTTAATTGTGCCTGCGGCACATTTTATAGGTGTCCCTCTTATTTTAGTGACAACTCTCGCTCTGTCTAAACTAGCGGTGATATAATTATCTTCCATACAATTACTTTTCATGAGCCACAGCATTAAAAAATTTAATGTGATACAATTACATCTTTTGACAATTGTAGTACTTTTCAAAGAGACAATATTTTATTTTAATCTTGGGTCTGTGTATGTTTTGGATATCTATGTATTAATCTGGCAACGTTATTCTGTTGCAGTAAAAAGAGATCAGCAGAAAGTTGTGACACTTTTGCTAAGAAATGTTTTTTCCCCACAATTTCTTGATTAGTATATCTGCTTCACTCCTTCACATAGAACACATTTCTTAAAATACGTGTTTTTTATTTATTAACTTAAGTGATTTAGGCACAGCGTAAATTCTATGCCTTTAGATACCTGTGAATCAGCCTCTCACTGTCTCTATGTAAATCTCATATCTATAATGGCTTTATAAGTAGGTGTTATTCCCATAACATGTTTCATCTGATCTTTGACGATCCAGAAGATACTATTTTACTTAAGATTTTGAATTTAGGTAATTTTGAGATGTTCCTTTCTTTACTAAGGAGAAGACCATTCTGGAAATGGACTTTATAGGATTTCACCCTTACTCACAAGTTACCCAGTAATAATGGAATTTGAAGGAACTGCTTTATTTTTCCTGTGTCTAATGAACATCAGTGTCTCTGAATTATAGACAGTGTTTCTAGGCAAAGCACTGCATGGATTGCTTACCTTTTTTTTTTGCCCTCTGTACATTCCTTTTAGTCAGGCATCTAAGACTTTCTTCCCATTGTTCGTCCTTTATAACGCGTGTCCTTCTTTTGATAAAGGTGTAGGACCTCTGAAGAGAAAACAGAAGATAGCTGTCAGTGTCCTGTTCAAACTTTGTTTCCCATTTTGGTGACTGATGCTCTTGTTCCAAAACTTGTAGGCAGTGCCTGTTGGATAACTTCATAACAACTCTAGTTACTTTTGAGTCACCCACACAAAGAACCTAGAACGATCTGGTTTATCCTATGTTTGTACTGGTCTGTAGTTTGACTAGGGAAGTTGATGTTTACCAAGAAAGAACTCAAAACAACTGAGACTTAAAGACAAACTCAGGCCTGCCTCATCTGAAGAGCAGACATCTTTTGTCAAACTCTACTAAAGTAAACATTTTGTAGAGAAAAGTGTTATTAGAAGTGGTGAGAGCAGCATTTATGTACATTCCTGAGGAAGGTGACAGCAGGAGAAGGAAAATATGACAGATAAGTAAAACGAGTTTTTATCCTTTGGAGCAGGCTTTGATACATAAGGTACTCAGTGTGTTACATCAAGCATTTATTGCACCAAGCAATAAATAGGGACAAAGTTACAGACCTGGTATTTATTGTTATTCTTGACTCTAGAAAAGTACTATTTTTGTTGTACAATTGAAGTAATCTAAATAATTTCTAAGAAATTAATTAATTCAGGAGACAATTTTTCAGCACCCAGTTTTTCCCAGTATCAAAAGAATTTGTTTATTGAAGAAAATTATACACTTAAAAATCCAAACTGGTTTGATTTGATTGATTTTATGATACTCATTTGTGCCTGCTTTGTGTTTTTGGCGTTCAGTGCATCAGAGCTTTAAAAAAACAATACCTATTAGAGAATTACTACAGGGTAGGCAACAGGAGATCATTTGAGCAGTCAAATCTCTGCTGGAAGGACATTCTTACAAAGGCATACTTTTACCTTACAGAGATTTTTCTGATGCACTAAGGGAAGAATATCCTTAACGATTATATTTCACTGTATCTACAGTTGCCATTCCAATCTGAGGCAGACTTAGTCACTGTATCTTTTTTTATGGTCATTAAATGGATTGGGGTGACAGTGGTCAGTGAAATTATATAGGTTTCAAGCGTGCAATTCTGTAATACATCATCTGTATATTACATGTGTGTTTGCCTCCCAGAGTCAGCTCTTTTCCATCACCATGTATTTGACCCCCTTTATCCTCTTCTATCACCTCCTCCCCTTACTCTGTGGTAATCACTTAACTGTTGTTTGTGTCTATGAGTTTTTGTTTGTTTGTTTGTCTGTCTTGTTTATTTGTTGCTTTCAGTTTTATATGCCACATAGGAGTGAGTCACTGTATCTTAAAGCCGTCAGAGACAGGAGATACTGGTGTAAGAAGCAGAGAGATATGTAAGAAACACCGTTCAGTCTACCACAGTGAGGCCTCTTAGCTCTATGATTTTAAAACTATAGCTGAGTGACAGAAACCATGACGTTATAATCATGGTCTTAAACTTTTGCTGAAACCTTCCACAAGTCATGTCTAACTACCTATCCATCCTTCTGCATCTGGAAAACGAATTTAAGGTTTCCTGTGCCAAAAATTGTTCCACCTTTTTAGGGCAGGGATGTGTTCAAATTATTGCCGAAAATAATTCCCAGATACAAAGTTCTTTGGCAATCTGTCTTTGAATAAATGATGTGGTTTTCATTTAGTAGAGCTCCAGATAGTCTTTGTGATTATAAGGTGTCGAAAACTGCAGGCATTCTTGTACCCTGGGTATTTACTGCCTATGCGGGATCAGTAAGAGGATTATGGATGAGGATGGAATTAAAAGAAGGCTTAGTCCTGACCTGTGAACAGTCCCTCAAAGGGGAAAAAGGAGGTCAGTAATTTTACTTTGACACTATTTGTACTTGAAACAGTAAATATTCAAACTCAGATATTAAGATTGGCTTTTTTTTTTAAAAAAAGAAATGAGGATGTTTGTGCATTATTTCAACCCTAATGAATACTTACTGTCTGTGTAGAATCAAAAATTAGAGATTAAGAACATAGGGAAAGACCTGATTTGCCCATCAGGAATGCGCTGAGCCACATCTCTCTCCTGATTTAAATATTCCTCTCATTCTTCTTTCTAATATTTATAGGATGTTAGAAGATGAAATTCAAGTTAACAATGTGGAAAAATTTAGCTCAGCACAATTAAGAAACAAATGATTGCCCCACTTGAAGATGAAGAAACTGTAAACAGAAGTAGAAGAAGCTGTTGGGAAAGTTTTTTTCTGATGACACATTTCTTGGAATAAATCTTTGTGTCAACTAAAACCTTGCCTTGGCTTTCTCTATTGCAAGCACCAAGTTCTTGACACGACTTTAAGTCTTTCCTAAGCATTTTGAGAAGGAGTTGCTGGAATTCTCCCTACTGTTGATATACCAGGGTACCACATGGGACTTTTTGGCCAAAAGACTCAACGTCTCCTTTTCTGTACCTTTATTACTACATCTTTCATACAAGGCTGGCCTGTTTATGTGGTCTGTTGCCTGAGACTGTGGTGGCAGAGGGACAATATTGGGGGCAGTATTAGCATTTGTTTAAGTCTGAACCAGGAATTCCATTTGTCTTAGTGACATTAGTGTCAAACTGTTAGTGCCATACTATTTTAAATTGTGTCCAAGAGCCTGAGAGGCTTATGCTTATAGGTGTCATCTATAAACTTAGAAACAAACAAAAGAGCCTCTCTCCCTTGAATATGGAAGCCCAGTGAGCGATTAAAAAGCAGCCTGGGACCTCACCCGGGCAACTAGTCAGAGCCAGAGCTCATGATATTCCCCTGGATATTGTTGAAAACTGTCAGAGAAAAAGCTAAAACAAATAATCAGAGTGAAAATAATTATACCCAGGAAAAGTCTTGTTTTGGGCGCTAAGTGTAGTGGAAAGAATAGTAACTTTTGAACCTTTGATTCTCGTCTCTGCTCTGCTCTGCTCTACCTGCTTGGCAAATTGCTTTAAAATCCAAGGCTTTCTACCATAAGATGAGGGAATCGAAATAGGTTATTTCCAGATTCCCTTCCAAGCTTGAAAAATTAGTGAGTTTGTACTTTGGATCACTTTTGAAGAATTTTTTTTAAAGTAGGGTCTAATTTACATATTGCAAAATTGCATGTATCTTAAGTATACAGCTTGTTGAATTTTTATACCCACATAATCATGGGTGGTGATCAAAATTAGAGTATCTCCGTCTTTCAAGGACGTTCCCTTATGCCCCTTGCAGGTAATATTACCTTTGACCTCGGGATTACCACTCTGGCTTTCATCATCATAGATTAGCTTTATCTATATTGAATTTAATGTAAATGGTATCATTCTGTACCTATCCTTTTGTGTCTGACTTCTTTTACTAAATGTTTTTGAGATTCATCCGGTGTTACATATGTCACCAGTTCATTTTTTTTTTTTAATTGCAGTGTAGTGTGAATATAACACAGTTTATGTATCCATTATCCTGTTTTTTTTCCGTTTGGGCCTTACCACGAATAAAGATGCTATAAACTTTCCTGTACAAGTCTGTTTTTTTTTTTGGCATATGCATTTATATGTTTTGGGCATATACCTAGGACTAGAATTGTTATCTCACAAGGTAGGCAGGTGCTTAGCCTAGAAGTAGTCTAAAACGACTGTACTGTTTATCATTCTTCACAGCTATGTATGAACCATTCTAGGGAAGATAAACTGTGGTTTTAATTTGCTTTTCTCTGATGAATACTGATATTGAGCACCTTGAATATACTTACTCGTCACCTGGATGTCTTCTTTTGTAATGAACTTACGAAGTCTTTCACCATTTTTTATTGGGTCTGTTGTCTTCATTGAATTTCAGGGGTTCTTTAGGGATTATGGATATAGGTCTTTTGTCATATATTTTGCAAATATTTCCTTTCAGTTTATTGCCTTTTCACTTCCTTAGTGGTGTCTTTGACAGCAGTCGTCCCATTTTTCCATTGTTTTTTCATTTTATGTTTAGCACAAAAATATTTCCCTTTCTCAGGGTCTTCAAGTGATGCTTTTCTTTAGTAATTGTATGGTTTTGGGCCTTTGTATTTAGGTCTGTGATCCTTTTCTGATTATTTTTTGTTATGATAGGAGGCAAGGATCTGTTTAGCTTCTTTCACACAGATACCCAGTTGCTCAAGCACTGTCTATCAAAAAGATAGGCCTTTTCCCCAATGAATTTCATTGATGCCTTTTTAAAATATCATATTTTTTCCTGGATTCTCTATTCTGTGCCATTGATAAATATACATAATTTTTTTAAGTTTAGTAAGTTTTAATATCTTAACAGTTTCCTGTCTCTCCTTTTGTTTTTTATGTATATCTTGTCTATTCTAGCTTCTGTACATTTCCATGCACATTTACATGTACACATGAATACATATCAGTGGTTCATGGTGTGGCCCATGAACTTCTGGGAGTCCCCAAGACACTTTCAAGAGACCTGTGAGTGAAAATTGCTTTTACTAATATGAAGTCATTATTTGCCCATTTCAAAATACTGCGTTGACATTTAGTACAGATAATAAAGAAGCAATGGTACATAAAACTAGCGTAGCAAAAACAGTGGCACCAAACTACTCTTGTAGCCAATTCTACTCACTCATAGTTTAAAAAGACAAACAGCTATGATTCTTAAGAATGCCTTTGATACAATAAAAATCATTAATTTTATTAAATAATAAAAATTTTTAAATGTAATAAATTAATTTTATCAATTTTGTTGCTTGTGTCCTTCTTTGTAATATTCTGTGTATCACAGTGAGATTGATGCGTGATGGTTCTCCTGAGGAAATGCACTTGTGTGATTGTTGTGAACTGACCTAGCTAGCAACTGTTTTCATGGGAAACCATTTTACTTCAAAGAATAACTGACAAACTGATTCAGACATGGGTATTTGGCCAAAATTTTCTCAAAAAAATAAAGTAAGCTTGTCCATTCAAACTTATTTAATAAACAATATTTATTACCAATGATAAAATTTTAGCCTTCAGGTGAAAATTGGAAATTTGGAAACCATGTATTCACGTGTATTCACCACCGCTGTCTGCTTAACAGGTTCCTATTGGTTAAAGACATTTTTTATGAGATAGGTGGTGATATTAACTAATGTGATATTTTTATGTTGTACGACAAAATCAATCAATATTTGGGAGATCGCAGTGTTTTCCAAATGACATTTTATGCTATTTCAAAATTATGTATGGGTGATGGACTCATTCCAAGGGTAAGATAGGAAAAAGAATTTTAATATCACAGAGTACAAAACTTAATTGATATGGTTTTAGCTATCATTTCAACTAACTTGTCAAGTGTCATACCAAAAAAGAATATCCCCAGAATCTGAAAAGCCTCAGAATCTGAATATGCTCCATTCTTTTCTAATTACATTTTTGAGTGAGGCCAACTCGTCTTCACCCACTTCAACAAAAGCAACATATCACAGCAGATTGAATGCACAAGCTGATATGAGAATCTCCCTGTTGTCAATTATAAAGGTTTCTCCCCCCAAAAGTAAAAAGGTTACTCTTCTCATTATTTTTTAGTTTGGAATTTTTTAATAAAAATTTTATTTATGTTAATACATGAAGGGTTTCTTATAGTTGTTTTTTTAAATGAGTTAATAGATAAATGTCTTCAGTGATGATAGATATAACTAACACACATAAACCAAAGCTCTTTGGAGTTCTCAATTTTTTAAGGGCACAAAGCGGTCCTGATTCAAAAAATGTTTGAAAACCACTGATATATATATATATATATATATATATATATATATATATATATATATGACCTCACACACATACATAGGTACATTAAATACATATTCATCTCTACAGAAAGTTAGTTGAGATTTGACTGATTTCATTGCATCTGTAGATTAAATATGGGAGAATTGACATCTTACAAATATTAAATCTTCCAATACATGAGCTTTTTATAGCTATCCATCTATGTAGTCTGTAATTTCTCCTAATATTTGTTAAGTTTCAATGTAGAAGTCTAACATATATTTTGTAAAATTTATTTCAATTACTTGGTGTTTTGATGTTATAAAATAGTATTTTATTTCATTTTTCAGGTTTTTTTAATGGTATATAGAATACTATATTTTTTGTATATTGAAATGTATCGAGACCTTTCTAAATTCATGTATTAATTCTAGTAGATTCCTTTGAATTTTCTTCTATGCCATCATGTTATCTGCAAATAAAGATGGTTTTATTCCTTTCCAATCTTTATACCTTTTTTTCTTCCCCCCCTTATTATAGTTACTTAAATCTCCAGTACAGTGTTGAACAGAAATGATGATTTTGAATGTTTTTGTCTTCCTAATCTTAGAGGGAAATGTTTAGTATTCCACTATTAAATATAATGTTAGATAAACATTTTTTTCAATGAAAACCTACATTCCTACTTTGTATCATTCTTATATTGGAACGCCTACATTCTTATATTGTATCATTTCTTTATTGGAATGAGGAATGTATCATTTCTTTATGGACAAAATCCATAAAAGAACCAAACTGACATTCTAAAACTGAAAAATATAATATCTTAATTCATTAAATAGGCTTAACGCCAACTGAATTCAGAAGAAGAAATGATCAGAGACTCAAAAACAAGTCAAAAATTATAAAAAAAAAACTCAAGCAGAGAGAAAAGAAAATAATGAAATGAAACAATTCAGTTTGAAAAGTGTGGAGGTAATATTAAACTGTCTAACATATGTGTAATTGTTACATGTGGATGACAAGAAGGAGAGAATAGGCAAAAGAAATAAATGAAGGGCTGAGAATTTTCCAGAATTAATTAAGGATATAATATCAAATTTCAACAAGCTCAGTATATCCCAATTAGGGTAAATACAAAGAAAACCATACCTAGATATATCAGAGTCAAGCTGTTGAAATCTAAAAAAATCATGAAGCAATTTTAATAAGCCTACTATGGTTGTTCATTTCTTAGGTTCATATTGGAGTGAGGGTTTAGAGTTTTGACTCTAAATTAGGGTAACTTTTTTTTTTTTTTTTTTTTTTTTTAAGTTTTGGCAGTATGAGGTCCTGGTCTCCTAATGATCTATGAGGAATCTTCAGGATATTTATTTAAAAAAAAAAAAAAGTAAAAGATATGGGAAACCAGTATTTATTCATAAATATCTATGTGTCCAGGACTGTGCTAGGTGTTTTCACATGGCGCATCTCATTTAATCATATTTCATTAGGATCACAAGTCCATCTCAGAAATGTACAAAGAGTGGGACCTAAGATACCTAGGTCCTGATACTTAGAATTACTTAAAGTGCATTATGGTGACACCTCAGATAAGTCCAAACCTCTTTTTACCCTGCCTGATCAAATATTCATTTCAAAACACTGTATGCTGAAATAAGCCTTGTGGGAGTTGAAGAGAATCAACTATTCAGGTGGTGAAAATGTGTGAATGCAGCTGGCAGATGAAGTTCCAGTATGATGACTTCCCAGCTTGTCATTATTGCTTCAGGCAACAACTGACAGGCCTGACTGGTCATTGGCTTTCCATTTCTGGCATTGATAGGACTGAAAATTCTTAGTGTCACACGTACTTAAAAGCTGTCCCTGTTTTAGTGGATACAAACAGCGCTGGAGGGTCCTTTTTGCTTAGAGATGTAATCAATATGGTCTAGAGTTCTTGACCTGAACCTATAATTATCTGGACATTATAAAGGTAGCTTGTTGTTACAGAAAATGCTTGCTTATATTCAGGACTTGGGGGCTAAGTTGTGAATAGAGAGAAGAAAAATAGAGGCTTTGTTCCTCTTTCCATACTTGACAGTCTTTAAAAGCTATCATAATAATCACAGAACAGGGTATTCTTATAGGATTAGTACATTGTATCTTTAAGATTTGGGGTGCTGAAGTTTAAATCTCACCTCTGATGCTATCCTGATAACCTGCAAAAGTTGTGACTTGAATGTTATGCAGGTTGAGATTGGGATTTTTTCAGTACCAGAATTGGATTTTTTTTTTCATTGATCCACGTGCCTGGATTTGAAGTGCAGCGTTACATAAGAACCCATTTGAATTTTATCTTTTCCTTTAAGTAAATGTATGCTGAAGAAAAGAAATTGGGTAAGCAGATATTAATGGCAGCCCATGATCCATGAGCAAGAGTGAGTAGGAGATGACACTGGTAGCAATTCTTCAGTCACTCTTTGTACCAGTGCATTTAAATATGTTGTGATTGAGATTAATTTGCCACCTGGAAATAGTAAAAATGCAGGCATAAAATGGATTACCAGTAGATGTGGATCGTGATTGCTCTATCATTGCTTAGCTTAAGATACCTCTGGATGGCATTATTATTGCATTACCCTGTGGGTAGGGTGCTTGTAAAAGAGGGGGGAAGTAATGCCTTGTACTAACGGACTCTTTGAGGACGGGGGCTGTCTTCATGTTACTGCATGTCTGGTATTGGTGCCTGCCACGGAGCAGATAATATGTGTTGCATTGTTGATTTCTGATAAAAATAAGTGTTTAAATATACCAAAAAGTGACTAAAATTTAATACCGCTGCATCTTTGTACCTGCACTACCTCACTTAAACCTAGAAAGTATAACCTTGAACTAACCTTGACCTAGAGTCCTTTATTAGGGTTGCCCTGATGTTTATGATCACTCTTCCTTTGTTTGGGCCCTTGGAAAACTGTGTGATGAGTTGAAATATTTTGCAGAGCATTTCAAATTATTTTTGTCATTTTTTTAAAGCAGCTTTTCTCTAAAAAATAAATTTTATTGGGGAATATTGGGGAACAGTGTGTTTCTCCAGGGCCCATCAGCTCCAAGTCGTTGTCCTTCAATCTAGTTGTGGAGGACGAAGCCCAGCTCCAAGTCCAGTCACCATTTTTCAATCTTTAGTTGCAGGGGGTGCAGCCCACCATCCCCTGCAGGAATTGAACCGGCAACCTTGTTGTTAGGAGCTCATGCTCTAACCAACTGAGCCATCCGGCCACCCCTCCAGAGGCTCAGCAGCAGCTTGTTGTCTTCAGTCTAGTTGAGGAGGGCGTAGCTCACTGCCCCATATGGGAATCGAACCAGCAACCCTGTTGTTAAGTGCTCAGACTCTAACCAACTTACCCATCCAGCCAGCCCAGTGTTATTTTTAAGGAGTATGTTTCTCATCTGATAGCTTTTACATAACCAGGTTATAAAGGAATTATGACCCCCCTCAATACAATTGCACTTTGGTCTTACGAGGCTAACATGGAAATGTGTGTCTTAAGGTTATTTTATAAAGCGTGAACTGTAGCACATTCCTGCTTTCTGGGACCTGTTGTGACACCTGGCAAACTTCCACTGAAAGGAATGGACTTGCTTTTTTCTTCTGGTCACACTAGGCTAACTTGCAGATGTATCATTGTATGGATATTTGGGGCTGCCTTTTAATGTATAGCCCACCTTATACATGGGCCCAATGTATTAGCACATAGGGATCTGACCTACGTTTTCTTAAGCCAAAAAGTTTTGTTGAAGAATTGCCACCATTTTGGTACTGTCACTGCAGTTTGGTGACTTGTACTTAGGCTCTTGGCAGCCCTAGGAGACATAGAATCTTGATTCTTAACCCTGTCTTATTTGGGTGTTCTAAGGAAATTGGAAAGACTACAGGTATTCTTTAAACACCCAGTGTTAAGATTGTAGAAAGTACTAAAAGTTGCCTGTGAAACTTTAATTGAACTCCTCAATTAGTAATCCCTTCTTTTGATGAGTTTATATCATTTCCAAATAAAGAATGTTTGCGTGATTGGGAAGAGAAAAAACTCTTTAACCCTCCTCTTTCTCTCTACCTAAAGCGGATACTTATAGCATCCACAGAAATCGCTTTGACGTTTTCCGATCAAGTAGACTTTTACAATCTCAGAAAATTTTAGCCATGAGTGAATACCTTTAATTAGAGTTTTTATAGCCACATTAGGGTCCCAAATCCTGAATCAGAGAGCCTAAGCCAGGGAGACCTTAGTAAAATTTTGGTGTGGTGTCTGAAACTTTTCATTTGCCTTGCAACCTGTTCTTAATTTTACTTTTTATTCCAATACACCCCATTGATTAAATTAATTACTTTCCCCTCTGTTCTTAAACTTTTACTGTTGTGTTTATCACCTCATATTAAAGTTAGTTGGGAACATTTCCCATTCTAGACTGTGAACTCATCTGTGTACTCCCCACAGCACCCTGAATGGTTCTGACACGTAATAGGCACGCAGTAAATGTTAATGAATTCAACATTTCAGCATGGACGATTGAAACCAAATTTTTGCATCTGACTAGACATAGTAGTTGCCTCCTGGGAGGGGAACTGAATGGTTAGGGAACAGAAGTGAGAAGGAGATTTTGTTTTCACTGCAGTCTTTTCGAACATGTACATGTATTACCCACCCAAAACTTAAATGAAACTCTCTTTTTGATACCTAACAAATTTTTCAGAATTTGACAGGTTACCTTTGCAAGTTACAGTTTGTTGTTTATTTGTTTGTACAAATGAAGAAATGAGGTTAAGGGATGTTAAATAACTTGTCTGTTGTCATAGCTAGCAGGTGGTAGAGCAAAGATACGAATCTGTGAAACCTTCCCTTTTTCCAGGATATTGAACAGCATCTCAACCACGATAGCCTACCTTGATTTTGTTTTTTAAAATAAGCAGATAGTAAGGTATGTATCTGAGCTAAACACTATCCTTATTAATTCTTTTTTTCCCCTTCTTCCATTCCCCCCCCCCCTTTTTTAAATTCTTTATATCTTATGCTATCATACACAGTGAATAATAGAAGTCATGAAATATAGCACCTCCACTCTTGAGTGGCACTTCTAATTTAAGGGGCCACTAGCAAAGCCTCTTTGGTGAGGTTTGGATGGTCGAAAACAGTTGTATTTGTGGCTTACCTAGGTCTCCCTGCAGTTCATGGAGAAACTCTTACCTTTAAGCAGTAAACATTTATTTTCAGCTTGGAAAACCACTGTTAATCAGGTAATGTTTTCTCAAGCTGAAAAAGGCTCTCGCTAAAGAATGGTGATTTCCCAAGGTCACATTTCTTTTCCACCTACTTGTGGGAAAATACAAACTAAAGGAATACTAGTGTTTGAAACTCATGATTTAGTCTATATTTGGGGGCTAGGGAGGCAGAGGCAAAGTGATTATATTTCTCTCAGAAATATTGTTAATTGCTTTTTCAAAGCAAGGCATAAAGCATAAAAGCAGCCCCAAAATGTCCTGATTCTAAATGGACCTGACACCGTGATCTTCTATCATGGCATAGCCTGTGAGTGGGCATTCCCAGTGGACCTTTCCACACTACAATGTTTATTACTATAAAGAGCTAAGCGTTCTTAGCCACTTTGAAACATGTAAGAGCTGTTCAAATCTCATCCACTGGACTTGTGTTTTCACATATTAAAATTATTTCAGTTTTTTGTTTGTTTTCTTTTCGTATAGTTTACTCAGAAATACCTCCCCACCTCAAATTCTGAATAATAACATTTGGATTTTCAGTAAACTTAAAAAGAAGAGCTCAGATGTGAAAATATACCTGAGAGATAAATGTTTTTGTTTTGTTTTGCTCTTCTTGTCTATTAATGCAGTGGGGTCTTTAACTGGCCCATTTTATGCTTCTGTTTTTTTCATCTGTGAAATGGTAACTAAATTTTTCCTTCTATGTGGTTGATCTGATCAAAATACTAATAAAGGCTCTGGGGTGATGGTATCAGCTCTTGTCTCTTGCTATTTATTGATGGTAGAATTTTCACTGTAATTTGCTTTAACACTGGTTTTAAGAATGAACACTCTGGTTAATTTTGGTTTATTTTTAACTAATGTTTTCAAGAATTTAAAAAATTACTAAAGAACCTCAATGAATACGGTACCGTTAACATTCACAAAAATAGTTATATGCAAATTAAATGTTCTTAGCTGACAGGATTATTTTGAAGTTGTGATTATGAAAATGAATGTAAATTAATGTAATTATGTGCTTCCTTACTTATGAAGGAAATCTAGCTAGACTATGTCTTCTGAGAAAGTTATGGAAGTAAAAGGAAACAAATAGGATATTTAACATCTCTACTTAAATCTTGTGTTATATGCAGCCCATAACAGTTTCTCTGCTGCATATTAAATTTTATGTATAATGAATAATAGCGGGTTTTGGTAACATTTGATTGCTTAATATACTGTGCTAAGCATTTAACATGCATTACCTTCTTTAGTCTTCACATCCTATGAGGTAAATGTATTGTTCTAATTACTTTTTGTTTTGTTTTGTTTTCCTGAATAAGGAGCTGTGGCTCAGGGAAATTATGTACACTATAGTATGTCCCACTTTGACAATGCCATCTGAATTGCTTTGTCATGAACATTTTTACATAGGCTTTTAAATACTACAGGCTTTATATTTTTGATAAACGCATAATAGACAGGTGTATAGTAGAAGAGCACAGACTTTGTGGCCAAACGTAGGTTGATTTCTATTTCTGTAGCTAACCAGGTATGTCACCTTGAGTCTCATTGTCCTTAATGGTATAAAAAACCTATCTCCTATGTTGTGAAAATTAATACATATAACATTTAAATAGCTTCTGGCCACAGTTCAGGCACATCATAAGGACTCATTAAATTGTTCTTTGTTTCAGACTAAAGGCAGTCTAACTCCAGATCTTGTATTCTTAACTATATGATTTTCTTTGCAGATATGTTTCAATAGATTAGATTCTGATATTTCAGGCAGTGGTCTAAATCCCAGCAATTATTACCCCACCCACTCCTACCACTCAGTTCTTGCATTTTTAGATTTTCACAGTATGACAATTACTGATCCTCAGTTGATTTGCACAGTAAGTTTGTTACATTAGCATTTCAAAGACCCTGGTTTTTTTTCTCAAATCTGTAATACTATATGTTTGGATACATTTGTAGTATTCCGAGGCAGTTCCAACAGCCCTTTAAGGGAAAGATAACCATCACTGTGGCTTAATAAGGAATATTGTTGACTTCTATACTGAACTGAAATGAGAGCCATTTCATGGGGTTTTGAGTGGGAACTACAGAACGAGAATTAACTCCTAATGCTTATCTCCTTAAAGAAAAAATCTCAAAATAGTTCCTCCCAAATAGATTTGACTTCAGTCAGATTTGTTTTTGCATGTAATATACAGTTTGCTCAGCCACAAAAAGTGAAGAAATGGAACCATTTTGTTTGTCGGAGGAGCCATCATTCTCCTGATCATGTTAGACTGGCTGTTTACATTTGGTTTTGACTCTGTCTTGATATGTCATTGTTTCCCTTTCAATCTTCCCTCCCCCCCCATCCCTGTTTCAGTTTGTTTTCTGTTTTTATTTCTCCCTCCTACTAGCTTCTAGCTTCCTATTTTGATAGTTCTCTTTTATATCTCTAAGTGGAAGATTCTCCCAAGGATGCTGAGTATGTCATTATTTTTACAACATTTCTTATACGCAAAGAAGATTTTAGCTTGGTTGTAAAACTACTTCTTGGCATAAATTTGGCAGATAGTTTTTAGCCTGGGTGAGACTTTTCATTGGAATCATGAAAGTGTTGGGGCGTCACTGCCCTCCACTCTTCCTTCTTCAAGTATGACATTAGTGGTTTTAGCTCTTGTTGACCCTTCTTTAAACCAAAGCTTTATAGCTTATTAGAGCACAGTGTGGATTTTTTTTATGATACGTTGGAGGGAAAGAAAAAACGCCTCTAAAGTTACAAATGGTTTCATTTACCAAAATGACTATTTCTCTTGGAAAGTTTTGTCATTTCTTTAAAATTTCCAGGAGTTGGGTGGGCTTGATGTCCTCTCTCCCACTCCACCTCTCCACCCACACTCTCATGTTGGCAGAAATGTTGAGAGCTTTAAAGATAATTCCAGGCTTCCAGGAGACAAATCAGTGACCAAGGAGTAACCAAGACACACTTTTCTGCTGTTACATTTTAGAAACTTTTTCAGTGGAAATGGAAGTACGTACAAAATACTACAGGCTTGTTTTTGACTGTTTCATTTGTAAAACCCAGGACAAATGCTTTGAAATACCAGGAATTACTATTTCAAGCAACCTTGGGGGTTTGTGGTCTATGCTTTTCAAACATGCACTTAATTTCATATTTCATCATTATTAGATCAAGTAACAGTCTCATTTACTCAGGATCTATGTCAGTGCCTTGAGCTCCAAATCAGGTATTAACATGTCACCATGTGAGATTCTGTGCATTGTCCTATCTATTCCTGCTTCATTAAAGGACTTCATTTAAGCATCTTCATTTTTCCAAGGTATCTGAAGGCTTTAAGGAAATGAAAAATATTTGTCCTCTCCGTAAAAGTAATGCTTAAAACTTTTCTCTTGCATTTGCTTATCAGAGTAGCTTTGTATAGCCTTGGAGCTATACATATTCTGAATGTAAGCCCAATAGATCTAAACTTCTGATGGGTACACAAGGAACCACTATAGAAACTTAAGGATTTCCTGGCCCAAGTAAGTAATGTCCTTCAGTAGGGTACCAGATTATATCCTAATTCTAAGCATAGCTCAGAACAAGGAAAGGTGGGAATTTTGTATCATTACAAGCTGTATAATACACACTTCAGATAACCTCCATGGGTTTCCTCCATGCTGTTGGCTCAGCTGTGGCTTTTAATGGAACCATATCTGAACCTCCACTCTTTCATCCCTACCTTTTTATGAGAATAAAAAGTAAATTGGGTGCTATTTAAATATTCCCTACTTATATTTATTGAAAACTATCCTGCCGCAGGGCATAGCACTTTGAACAACAGCCTTATACTAGCCTAGTTTTCCACCCACGTGGTTTACCCCAAAACCTGGACTTTGTTTTCCTCAGACCTTTAATTTCTTTAAACCAAAAGATCACAGAAAAACTTAGGAGGAGCCTAGTTTCATTTGTGAGGTTTTTAATAAAAGTTAAGTGGAGTGTGGCTAGAAAACCAGACCTGTGAAAAGCCATGACTGTGCTGACACTAGAGGAAAAACCTACAGAATTCTTATACTTCTTGCTTTTTGTGTTGGAGGGAAAAGGAAAAAAGGAGACAGTAGAAGGACTTTAGCACTGGTCCACTTTGGGAAGGAAAGGGAGCGAGGGAAGTTGGTTGAATTCATTTGTCACTTATTGGTGTTTTATTTAAAAGTTTGTCCTGTTCATATGTATATGATCTAGAAACTTGTGAAAATACACAAAAGTGTAAAGAATAAAATTTAAAAACTAATTTCATTCCACAGACATAATTACTCTTAACATTTTTTAAAATTACACTTTATTGGCATGACAATGGTCAACAAAACTACGTAGGTTTCAAGTGTGCAATTTTATAATGCATCTTGTATATATTGCATTATGTGTTTACCACCCGGAGTCAGTTCTCCTTCCATCACCATATATTTGACCCCTTACTCTTAACATTTTGACATATAATTTCTTAGTGCCTAATATTATTAGCAGATTTCCTTCAGGTTATTAAATATGTTTTAAAACATAGATATTTTAATGGTTATATTCTCTGAATCATTTATTTTTCTAGTCTTCTATTAACTTTTTGGTTTCTAATTTTTTTACTATGCTAATTAAGAATAAATAAAATTTGTATATATAAATCTTTGGTTTATATGTTTCCAAACATTTAAAGAAGAATTAATACCACTCCTTCTCAAGCTCTTCCAAAAAACAGAAGAAGAGCAAACACTTGCAAATTAATAAGGCCAGCATTACCCTGATACCAAAGCCAGACAAGGACTCTACAAGAAACAAAACTTACAGGCCAATATCCATGATGAACGTAGCTACAGAAATCCTCAATAAAATATTAGCAAACCAAATTCAACAGTACATTAAAAAGGTCATACACCATGATCAAGTGGGATTTATTCCAGGGATGCTAAGATGGTTCAACATCAGCAAATCAATCAATGTGGTACGCCACGTTAACAAAATGGAGGATAAAAGTTTTATGATCCTAGATGCAGAAAAAGCATTTGACAAAATTCAACATCCATTTATGGTAAAAACTTTCAACAAAGTGGGTATAGAGGGAATATACTGCAACATAACAAAGGTCATATATGACAAATCCACAGTTCACATCATATCCAGTGGTGAAAAACTGATTTTCATCCAATATCAGGAACAAGACAAAAATGCCCACTCCCACCGCTTTTATTCAATATAGTACTGGAAGCCCTAGCCAGAGCAATTAGGCAAGTCAAAGAAATAAAAGGCATCCAAACCAGAAAGGAAGAAGTAAAACTGTCATTATTTGCTGATGACATGATGTTATATGTAGAAAACCTTGAAGACTCTACCAAAATACTATTAGAACTATTAAACAAATTCAGTAAAGTTGCAGAATACACAGTGTACAAAAATCAGTTGTGTTTCTATACACTAATAACTATCAGAAAGAGAAATTAAGAAAATCCCATTTATGATTGCACCAAAAAGAGTGAAATATCTAGGCATAAATTTAATCAGGGAGATGAAAGACTTGTGCCCTGAAAACTATAAGTCATTGTTGAAAGAAATTGAAAAATGCACAAGCAAATGGAAATATATTCCATGCTCATGTATTGGCAGATTGATATTGTTAAAATGTTCATACTACCCAAAGCAATCTATAGATTCAATGCAATCCCTGTCAAAATTCCAATGACATTATTCGCAGAAATAGAACAAACAATTCTAAAATTTGTATGGAAACCACAAAAGACCTAGAATAGCCAAAGCAATCTTGAGGAAGAAGAACATAGCTGGAGGTACCACACTTCCTGATTTCCAACTATATTACAAAGCTATAGTAATCAAAACTATTTTATTAGCATAAAAATAGATAAATGGAATATAGCCCAGAAATAAACACACATATATGGTCGTTTAATTTACAACAAAGGAACCAGAAATATACAATGTGGAAAGAACAGTCTCTCTGATACATAGTGTTGGGAACACTGGACCACTATCTTATACTCTACACAAAAGTCAAAGCAAAATGGATTAAAATCTTGAACGTAAGACCTGAACCCATAAAACTCCTAGAAGAATACATAGGGAGAAAGCTCCTTGATACTGGACTTGGCTATGATGATTTGGATTTCATACCAAACACAAAGGCAACAAAAGCAAAAATAACTAGGACTGCATCATATTGAAAGGCTTTTCCATACAGCAAAAGAAACCATCAACAAAATGAAAAGATAGCATATGAAATGGGAGAAAATGTTTGTAAATTATGTACCTGATAAGAGGTTAATGTCAAAAATATATAAAGAACTCATGTAACTCAGTAAAAAGCAAACCAATTAAAAAATGGGCTTAGGTTCTGAAGAGATGCTTTCCACAGAAGACATACAAATGGTCAACAGGTACGTGAACAGGTGCTCAACCTCAGTAATCATCAGGGAAATACACATCGAAACCACAACGAAACATCACCTCACACCTGTTACAATAACTGTTGCCAAAAAGGAAGAAATAACAAGTGTTGGCAAGGATGTGGAGAAAAGGGAACCCTTGTGTACTGTGAATTGGAATTGTGGAATGTAAATTTGTGCCGCCACTGTGGAAAACAGTTGGAGGTTCCTCAAAAAGTTGAAAATAGAACTACCATATGATCCAACAATTCCACTTTTGGATATTTATCTGCAAGAACTGAAAACACTAACTTGAAAAGATGTCTGCATCCCCACATTCATTGCAGCTTAATTTGCAATAGCCAAAACATGGAAACAACCTGCGTCCATCGATGGAAGAATGAAGAAAATGAGATCCGTATATATACAATGGAATATTATTCAGCCATAAAAAGGAGGAAATCCTGTTACTTGTGACACCATGGGTAGATCTTGAGGGCATTATAGTAAAATAAGTGAAGGACAAATACCGTATAATCTCATTTAAAAGTGGAATCTTTTTAAAAAGCACAAAACCATAGCTGCAGAGAACAGACTGGTGGTTGCCAGAGGCAGGCGAGTGGGAGGTGGAAGAAATGGGTGAAGGTGGTCAAAGGTGCAAACTTCCAGTTAGAAAATAAATAAGTTCTGGGGATATAATGTACAGCATGTTGACTATAGTTAATAATACTGTACGAGTATGTGTTGTGTGTTTGAAAGTTGCTAAGAGAGTATATCTTACAAGTTCTTATCAAAATAAAAAATGTATCTTTGTTTGGTGATGGATGTTAACTAGATTGTTTGTGATCATTTCACAATATATACATATATTGAATTATGCTGTACACTTGAAAAAAAGAACCCATCAACAATGTCATGTCAATTATATTTCAAGTTTTAAAAATGTTAAATGGTTGAAATGGCAAATTTTCTTTTTTTTTATTAGTTTCAGGTGTACAAAACAATGTAATAGACATTTCACCCCTCACAAAATGATAACCCCCACCCTCCAATCTGTTGCCCTCTGACGAATTTTCTTACATATGTGTTAACCCTTCCCCCCCAAAAGGAACAAGAACAAACAAGTTTTATTTGGGGGAAAATAATTTTAACATACTTAATTGATTACTTTTGAGGTTGAACATTGATAAAATGTTAATGAGCCATTTACCATTACCTTTTGAACTTTCCTATTTTCATTGATTTTAAGATCATTTTTCAAACTTTTTAGTTTCAACCTGTGTATATTATTATGTTTGCAATAACTTTCTTATTGACAATATATAGTTGAGTCATGTTTTTAATTCTCTTTGCCAATCTGTCTTTTATTTGGTGTTTGCAGACCATTTACATTGACTGTACTTATTTATATGTTAGGGTTTAAGTCTGACATTTAAAAAAAAAATTTCTATTTGTTCTCTATGTTTTTTGTTTCTTTTCCCTGCCTTCCTGTGGGTTCTTGAACATTGTATAAAATTCCAGTTTGATATATTTGTAGTGTGTTTTATTATACCACTTCATATAGCTATATTAGTGGTTGTTTTGGTGTATTGCATTGTATGTAACTTATCATAGTCTACTGGTGGTGTCATTTTACTAGTTTGAGTGAAGGCTTTCCTCCCTTTACCCTCCCTATTTCTAATATAATTATCTTAAATATTTCCTCTATAAACATTTAGAACCACATCAGTGATATTTACAATTTTTGCTTCAACTCTTAAACATAATTTAGAAAATTCAAGGGGACAAGGAATGCCTATTTACCCATGTTTTTGTTCACATGTTCTTTCTTTGTTCCAAAGTTCCTTCTTTTATTGTTTTCTTTTTGTTAGGAGAACTTCCTTTAGCCATTCATTTAGAGTAAGTCTGGTGACAACAAATTCTCTTAATTTTTGTTCATCTGAAACTGTCCTGATTTTCCCTTCATTTCTGAAAGATGTTTTCTCTGGGTACAGGATTCAGGGTTGACAATTCTTTTCTTTCACTACTAAAAAAAAAAAAAATACTGTGTCACTTTCTGCTAGCTGCTTTTTAGGGGAAGTGTTTTTCCCCTATAGCTGAAGTGTCATTTTTCTCTGGCTGCTTCAAGATATTTTCTTTCTCTTTAGTTTTCAGAAGTTTAATTTCGATGTGTCTGTTCATGGGTTTTTTTTTAGGAGTATCCCACTTGGGGTTCACACTGCTTCATTCATGTCTTTTGAAAAATTTGGGTAGTTTTTAGCCATTATTTTCTCAAATACTTTTTCAGCCCCGCCCCTCCTTTTCCCTCTCTTTCCAGGCCCATTATGACCCAAATGTTAGACCTTTTTTAAAAATCCCACAGATCTCTGTTAATTTTTCGGTCTGTTTCTCCAAATTGTTCAGATTGGTTAATTTCTGCTGTTCTTTTATAGTTTACTAATTCTTGTCTGCTCTCCCTCCACACTGCTATTAAACCCATCCACTGAACTTTGAATTTTCTTTAATATATATATATTAATTAAAGTTTATTGGGGTGACAATTATTAGTAAAGTTACATAGATTTCAGGTGTTCAATTCTGTATTACATCATCTATAAATCCCATTGTGTATTCACCACCCAGAGTCAGTTCTCCTTCCATCACCATATATTTGTTCTCCTTTACCCTCACTACCCACCTTCCCCCTTACCCTCTGAATATATTTTTAAGTTCGAAACTTTCCATTTGATTTTTTGTTATATCTTCTACTTCTTTGCTAAGTGTTTCTGTTTCTTTGCTGAGGCTTTCTAGTTTTCCATTTGTTTCTAGCGGGTTCATAATTGCTCTTTGAAACATTTTTATCATGGCATTTAAAAAATCTTTGTCAGATAATTTTAACATCTTTGTTGTGTTGATGTCTACTGATTGTCTTTTTTTCATTTAGTTTGGTATCTTCTTGGTCTTTGTTATGTCAAATGATTTTCAGTTGAAACCTGGGCATTTTCCTGATTATTTAAACCTTTTGTTTTAATTGGCTTTCTTGGACACCAATATGGCAGGGGAAGTGGGATGTTCTGTCTGGCTTCTACCAGGTGGGGTACAAGTCCTGCTTGGCCAGCATTGCCTCCCAAGGTTAGGGTACTAATGGACAGAGGTTGGAGTTCCAGCTCTTTATCTGGTCTCCACTGACCGTGTAGGAGGCTGGCCCGGTACTACTGGATGATTACAGAAGTCCTGGCTTTCCCCCTCGGCTTCCTCTGACAGTACTTGACTTGAGAGGAGCAGGGGCACCTCTTTACTGCTGGGTGGGAATGGAAGTCCAAGCTTCCTATTTGTTCGACACTAACATTGTGTGTGTGTTTTGGGGGAGGTTCTTATGAACAGCTGGCAGGAGTTAAGGTCCTCACTCCCTCCTGAAGCTTCTCTGACACCAGCCACATAAGGTTGTTGAGCATCTTATTACAGCCTCACGAGGGTGGAAGTCTAGGCTCCCCACTTGGCTTTCACTGGCCTGGGTGGTGGTGGAGCCACAGTGTTTTCTATGGTGTTTGATAAAGTAGTTGTTTTCCAAAAGTCTCTGTCTTGCGAGACTGCCCCTTTCTTAATCCTTTGCTAGAGAGCTCAGGCTCTTGTTTGTCGTCCATTGGCATTTCCAGGTTGCTGGCTGCTTCAATTCCAAGGCCAGGATATTTGAGGCAGAGAGAGAATCCAAGGACTTCATGTTTCTTGTGTCATTCCTTGTGTCCTGAAGGTCCTAGTAGTTGTGCTCTCTTTTCTCTACCTTTCAGTCTTCTTCTGTTTGTTTTCTGTAGGATGTCTAGGGGTTTGGGTTATAATTAGCTGGAGAAATGTATACCTACCCATTTTCCCTTGACTGGTATTAACTTGTGCAATTTACTCAAATCTTTCAGCAAAAACATGTATGCATATGTCTGCATGTATGTGAAAAAAAATAGCATCTTGTAAGTGAAAAATTTGTTCCTGATTTTTTTCATTATCAGGAGTCAACAAGATTTTCTCTAAAGAGCCAGATATTTTAGACTTAGAAGGCCATACCGTAATGATAGGTATATTTGAAATTTTCATTTTTTCCTTGCTTACTTTTACTTTACCTGTATTTCAGAGCATCATGTTCAGTCTCACACAAGTTTAAAACCAAGCTAGACATTTCACATATATTAAAGTAAGCTAAAGTTTGCCAACACTTTCTCTTTTTCCAATATGTGTCAAAAAACTGGGAAGGAAAACCATTGAAACAGTAATGGCCATAGAATGTGCCTTGACTGATTGTGCGTGGAATCTTGAGTCTTGGCCACAGATTTGCTCCCTCTCCATCTCTTTCTTCTGGCTTCAATCTTTCACAAATAGAGTTTGTAGACCAATCTCTTCTCTGTTAGAGACCTTAAACTCAGGCTCCTCTGGATCTGGCTCTACAGAAAGAGCTAGAGATGAGCACCTGGCTCAGTAAGCTAGTACTGTCTCTCATGTGGTAGGTGATTTGATATACTGCCTCCATTTAGTTCCTTTGTGTTCTGAATATCTTGCAGTTGAAGTTTTATTACTTCGGTACATAGTACCCCTTGTAAAATAAGGAACCTATCCCAAAGACGAAAACGTTTTCTTTTTTTAGGTCACTATATAGATTCTATTGCAACCTCTTAGAATCTGTTGCAAACTAGTACTGAATCCACGGACTCCCATGAGCTATGAAATGGTCATTAACATCAGGGACTACCTTCTCAGGATTCTGGAGTTACTATTTGAAATACATGTAATTTTCTAATCTGGGTTTCTTATTTCTATTGACATTCCAAAAAACAGCATATGTGGTTTTTCAATTATCTTCCAAAAGTTGAGAGTTCTTGTCAATTACTTTAATATTCTATATATTTTTAAATGGTTGCTTGGTTGGGTGTCTCTAGACACAACACTTCACACTAAGTAAAGCTGGCAGTTAAGTGATGTGGAAGCCATTATCTCACCTTTGTGCTTGCACGCCGTGGCCTCTTGCTTTTTCCTATTTCATAATAAATAGCATTAGCATTCAGGAACTTTTTAACACCTATTAAGGACAAGATTTTTCTAATCCCCTATAAGAAGGATTTTAAAAATGAATGACTAGGACCAAAGAAACATGACATCAAAAAAGAACTATGTATCAACCTTACATTTGAATTTAGGTTCATAAATCTCAAACAAAATACCACCAAACCAAATTGAACACTACAGTAAGAGAATTCATCTACCATGACCAAATATGATTAGTCCCATGTAAGAAATTCTGTTGTTGTAATACGTAATATTAATTGTGCTAATAAGAAAACATGATAATCTCACTAGATGCTGACAGGGCATTTGTTAACATTTAGCATTTACTTATGAGATTTATTCTGAGATATAAGAATAGAAAGATAAATTCTTTAAATAACAAAGAATAGCTATCTTGAACCAAACACCAGTATCATATTTAATGTGGAATACTACTGTCATTCCTTCTAAAAATCAGGATAAAGGTAATTATGCCATGACCATTATTATACAGTTACTCTGAAAATACCAAATAGTGCAGTAGTATATGAAACATAAGGAAGAGGTATAATTACAGAATCATTTGCAGATGATACGATTTTTTGATCTAGAAAATTCAAGAGCACCAACTTTTAAAGAAATTATTATACTGATCAGATACATGGTAAATATGTAAAACTTTCATACTATTTCTGTAAATCAGTAAAAACTAATTAGATCTAATTCTTTTAAAAAATTTACTGATGATAATACCAGAAAACATAAAATACTTAGAAATAACCCTAAGAAGAAATATGGAAAATCTATGTAAAGAAAACCGAAAATATTTAGAGTGATAGAGATAATGTATGTAAATTAACAATATATCATGTTTCTGAATAAAGAAACTGAGTATTGTAAAAATTGCAGGTATTTCAAAATTAATTCAGATCTTTCATAAAGTCCTAATCAAAATACCAGTGGATTTTATTTGAGTTTTGATGAAATTATTCTTCAATGCATTTGAAAACATAAACAGGAAGAATTGCTAAGATAATTTTTTGACGTGGCAATGAGTAAGTACTTCACAACTGTTTACTACAAAAAATTTCTAAGTTACTGAAAAAATTTAAATATGTAATATAGCAGATATCTAAACATTCTCGCTAGATTCAATAATTGCTAACATTTTGTGATATTGCTCTACACAGAATGGAAATTTAAATAAAAATGAATGAACCTGAGGTCTGTTTTAAAAGTGGTGTCGGCTACAGATGCATTTATTTCCTTTCCTTTAAATCATAACTCTTCAAAAGAATTATCTATACTCACAATCATCAATTTCTGTGTGTGTGTGTGTGTGTGTGTGTGTGTGTGCACCACATGTGCAGGTACACATACACATGCTCTCTCTTTAACTCCTTATTATAAAAAATTTCATATATATGCAAATATAGAAACTAGCATAATGAACACCTAACAATCAGGTAGCATCAACAATTAACAACTCATGGCCAAACTAGTTTTAGATCTTACCCTACTATCCCACCAGATTATTTTGAAGCAAACGTCAGATATCATGTTATTTCATCTATAAATATTTCAGTACATATTCCCAAAAAATAAGCATTCTTTTTGTAAAAATAAGGATTCATTTTGTAAAAAGTAAGGATTCTTTTTGTAAAGCAAAAATAAGGATTCTTTTTGTCAAGCCTGAAAAAATTAATAATTCTTTAATATCAAATTCCCAATCCATGTTTAATTCCCTGATTATCTCATTATAAAATATCATGTTCCAACGAAGACCCATACATTGCAATTGGTTGATATATCTCATAAAACTCTCTTAATATATAGGTTTCTATTCCATCTCCTTTTGTCACCTCCTTACAGTTTTTGAAGGAACTGAGCCGTTTATCCTGGAGTTTTTCCCTTTCACAAACAGGATTTTGCTGATTATATCCCCATGGTGTTCTTTTGTTTCTGAAATTTCCTGTAAATTGTTAATTACGTCTGGAATATTGGTTATATCAGATTTTATTTTTTGGCAAGAGTACTTCTTTTTTGTGAATCTATATTATGGGCACCTGAAAATGGGTATATTCTCGGTTTTCAGGATATAAGTTAGGTTTATATCAGATTTACCTCATTAATTATATTTATATTTATACGTCTTCCAATGCCATATACTCTGTGTGTGTGTGTGTGTGTGTGTGTGTGTGTGTGTGTGTGTGTAAACACGAGGTCTGAATATATATCTCTTATCACGGACTTAGAAAGGTGAATTTAAAATCTAATGCTGCAAATGTTTTTCTCTTTATTTCTCCTTATATTCTATGCTTTTGCTGTATGTTGTCAATGTTATATTATATGATATGTACATACTCATAACTGTTAAGGCTTCATTGTATGATATACCTTGGTATCCTTTTTAACATTTCTAAGTATCCTTTTTTTCTTGTTTGATGCTTTTTTGTCTAAGATTGTGACCACTGCTTTTCATTTTGCCATTGTAAACACAGCAGGATACAAAACTGTATAAAATCGTATGTAAAAAAAATGTAGTTATGTATATACATGTGTACTTGTGTGTGTGTGTGTATGTGTGTGTGTGTGTGTGTGTGTGTATTTTTAAAGAAACTAGGACCAAAATGTAAATAGTAGTTAACCTCTGAATGATAGGATTATGTGCAGTTTTAATTTCATCTTTAAAGTTTTTCCAAAGTTTTTTATAGTGAGCTTGTGTTATTTTTATGAGGCTCAAAAACCTATTATTTTTACAAAAGGAAATTTTAAAGAACGTACTTGTATGTGAAGGTACTTTGGTTTCCTTAAGGTTTTCAGCACATTTTTTGGTCACAGCCTAAATAATGAACTAGGGACAATATGGAAGAGCCCCCACAGCCCCATTTTCATCACAACTAAAATCATACACATGACTCGTCCTGTGATGTGTTTGAAATGGGAAAATCTAATTGCTCAGAATTGTTACATGAGTGAGGAAAAAGTACCCGAGTCTTTGACACAATTTGAGGACTGTGAGTGGAACCGGGAGGCCTCCTGCAAACCTAACATTCACTCAAGCTCCTCTTGGTTCGGAGCCAAATAACAAACCCTTCCGTTGAATTTTTCTGTCCAGACACTGGCTTAAATGAAGGTCTACTTAGCTTGGAAATATCATCGCAGCTTTTGGCTGGAATAGCTGTGGTGGAGGAGCTTCTTTAGATGTGAAGCCATGAGGGAGTTCTCTGAGTACATGCATTTTCACACATCTGCTAATGCAGACGCCCCAGTGCGAGCATTACTACTCAGGAATGTTGTGTGGATTTGCGATGATCTCCCCAGGATTTTGGCAGGTCAGAACAAACATTATCTTGCTCCCATATGTTTTTGTAGGATCTTGAAAGGGAAGTTATATACATTTCCTTAAACTGACACGCTGAATTTTCCCACATACACCAAAAAATCCTCTCAGCAAAAATACATTCAGGAATATGTATAGATGACATTCATATATTTAGCATCTGTTGTCAATATAGCAATCTAAGCTGATGGCTATTGGGAGTTGCATACAGTTTGCATTTACTTTCATTTATGTTTCAATGGCTTATTTCAGAAAACCTGGCCCAACAGATAACAACTATGAACGATCCCACATTTTGAGTAAGTCTAGTTTCTTTCTACTACACATTTCCTTAGGTGCAGTTTACCTGCATGGGCATGGTCCCCCATTCTCACTCCTTCCCCACTGATACCTCTGTTCCCCATATGGACACTTCTCCTGACAGTTTTTTGTATCTGACATGTATCTGACATATTCAGTATAAAAACAACCAGGGAACCCTGTGAAGCTAAGAAATTCAAATATAATAATAATGATAACATACTGTGTACAAAGACTGTATCTGTTTTTTATCTCCCTTGAGCAAAGCCAGTCCTGTTTCATGTGGGGTTTGACAAACAGTAGGCACCTATCAAATGTTGACTAACCCTTTTCCTAAGTCTTTTTCCTCTCCAGTCTTTAATCCCTCTAGAGAATTATATATAATCTGTAGTTTGCCAGTAGTTTGCCTCCTTTTCTCTGCACATATATTATTAGAAGTTGAATAGAGATAGCACCAGTTGCAGCTACTTAATGACCATGTGTCAAGGATGACATATTGGTTGATTCTCATAGGCACACAAGCTGACAGATTCCATCTTATTTCATTCTGTATCACAAGTAGGCCCTGCTGTAGGACAAACTAGTTTTGAGAAGGTAATAATCTCTAATCACTATTTGTTTCTTGTTTTGTAAATGAGTTTTGTTGCTACCGTGGCGTGTGCCTGATCAAGTCATTCCTCCAATTCTTTTATCTGCTTTTACCACATAGTTTTCAGGCTGCCAAATGTTATTTAAAACTAGTATCGAGGATATATTTCTTTTTTTCCCTCACATTTGGAGAGAGGTCAGATAACTTTGACTTCATTTATTTTATTTTTATTTTGTGTTTGTTAGTTTACCACCAGTGGCTTCCTGTTGGAGTATTTAGCTAGAAACATGAAGGAAGGGAGACCTGGGCTTCAGCTTCACAAAGGGAAACAAACACAGGGAGGCAATATGATCAATTTAATACATTAACAAATAATTGGTCTTGGGTTCTTTTCCTGAGGTCTTGATGAACCACCACCACCAACATCATGTAGCTTTACCTGGACTGAATTTATCAGTCTGTACAGGTAGGGATTATAATCGTGGTTCTTTCTTACTTAGTTGGTTGACTGTCTTCTATTCTAGAACTTTTATATTATTTTTAAGGTCTTGTGATTCAGAGAAGTATTGGTATTGTATCATTTCTTAATTCATTGTGTGTTGGTACTCAGCATTATTTCTACATCCACTTTTGTTTTTTAGGGGGGAAAACATAGAAAAGTGTCGTTTTTTGTTTTCACTAATTTTCCTTGGTGAGTTATATAGTTAATTATATAAAAATGTTCTTGTGTTTTAAAATATGTGAGATTTTTCAGTCCTTTGAAAAAAATGGTTATAGTCCATGTTCCATATATTACTCAACGTTAGAGATCTGCCTGCCAAATGATCCCAGGTGTGGGGTTGCAGCAGGTAATTTCCTGAGCTGTATGGTACAGATGATTTTCTGTGTTAGAAGATGCTATCGGCTCACCTGGCCGCTTAGTGACAGAGAAATCCTTTGTTTATTCATTTAGTAGGCAGATTAACCCTAATGAATATTGGCTTCCTGGAAATAGATACAGGTGACAATGGCAAAGTGAGGAGTGGGGAGAAGGAAGACAGATTCCCTTTTCTTTCTTCACTTATAAATAATGGTGGCTTTCTTTGGAGAGTGTTTTAAATCAGAAAGGAATGCAAAATATTTCCATTGAAAAGCTAGATGTAAATAATCAACCTTTAATTTTTAGTTTTGAGTATTTTGAATATTTGAATTTTTAGTCCATATATGTATATTCTTTACAAAAGAACTAAAGATTTTCTAATTTTGGCAAACAAGTTAAAAGTTTTCTGTCTTTCAAATTAGAGTTTAAATGCAAATATTTCATTAAATACTTCATGCTGCCTTGGGCAGCACCAGTCATTTGACAGAAAAATGCAATCCGATTTATTGCCTTGCGCTCAGTTAAAATTTTGTGAGTTCAAAATGCATATCGCTTATCAGCTTCTCCTAGCACATGAAAGAAAATGTTCATTTGTTCATTTCTTTAGGCTATTTGTGCTGCTTCAGTGACGTTATTTATTTGTTTTCTCCAAGAGCAAGGATGAAAGACTAATATAGCCATTAGAAAATTATACATAGAGTTGTACTATAAATTGAAAGAAATTTGCAGAATTCAGCTATTTCAAGTTTTTTGCTTTTTTATAACTTCTAACAATGTTGCTAAGAATCATTTTTATGAATATAATTATGGGTTTTTTTGATGTAATTCCCAACAACATATGATGAAATGTCTGTGATGGCAACTCTTTAGCTTTGCTTACTGAAAAGCTAACTTTGCTTACTTTGCTCCTCTTACTGAAGGAGAGAGTACTTTACCACAGTTTTCTGTGAATGGTTTTGGAGAGACATTATTCCCAAGACATGAATGTATAGACACAGATGTGAAAATCTCTTACTCTCAGCCAAACTTTTCCAGATCTTACAGCTATAATTTATTCTGCACTCTCCAAAGCCTCCTAGAATGTCTTCTTTTACATAACTCTATCCATTGGAGGAAAAGGTAAAATTCTTCCCCTCTACATGCTAAATGTTAGGAGGTAGGCTTCTCATGATGCATTTTGTAGTTGACTATAAAAGCTCTACAGTTTCAAGGGAGAAGTGAAAAAGCAGAGTCTACCTTTCTATGAAGATTACAATTTATTATTTCTCCCAGCTATAGAGATTTTGCTTGAACTATGTTATGGAGAGTTCGGAGCAATGTGAGATATATATGAATCGGAGGCAGTAATAAATTCTGAATGAATCTTTTGGTTTTTATTTAAGATTACTTTATCCTTAAAACTAATGTTTCTATAACCTCTGACCGAATACAGAAGATCCAAAGTACTTCCAAGGGTGAGAATTTTTCCTGGCCTCATGTGAGTAGTCTAATTCATTCCAATTGTGTGGTACAATGTGGCATATGATGTGAGTACATCAGAGGTATATTTGCAAATTCTTAATATACATATCACCTTGCCAAAATATGAGGCAAGCCTTTACTGAATTGTCAGTAATATTTATATACAAAGATTGGAAAAAGAGAAAACAAGGTATATGTGTCATATTATCTTCACATGAACCACTGCCTCTGTTAACTGGATTTTTCTTTCCTTTTAGTGAAAAACCAAAGGACAACAATCATTATACGATTTTGTATTTTAAGTATTTTCATAATCCAACATAAATTGGCCCACCCAAGGATTATGTCTGTCTTATAAAGACGTGTTTACATAGCCATTGGGTGAAAGATTGCAGAAGTTGAACCACTAGTTTTGAAAGTTGAGCCAGACCAGGAAAAATCAGGATACAATTTGGCACTTACGGAGACGAAATGATTTCCTTTTTAGCTGCTGATTTCTACTGGGAAATGTATCCTTGGACTGAAAATTGCATCCGGAAAAATGTTTATGTAGTGTTTTTCAAATGACTGATTATTCTTCTAACCTTTAACATGAACTGTGTCTAATTTTGGACTCTTTTAACTCTTTCATGACCAGGGGATTTTTCTCTTTGTGGGAAAAATATTACTAACAAACATATCTTTACTTCTTTAAACATAGGACTGTCCTACATAGAAACAAGAGCATAAAATACGTTAAGATTTCTTCTTGAGTTATTTTTCCAAGCAGGTGGTATCCACCTTTGATCATAGGCACTTAAGTTTTATGTTATGATACATCTTTAGAGAATACATTTAGTCTGCTTGAGCAGCTATATCTCACCCTTTTATGTGGCCACCACCTGCACAGGTGAAGTAGGAACTTCTTGACATTTTCACAGGTAATATTTGACCCATGAGGTCTTCACAAACATCAGTACTTCCTATATTTTTTGTACATTTTAAGACTTTTCCAGCTTAATTATTGTCCATCGCAGGTTCTAGGGGTCTCTTCTCCATGATGTCTCCACTCAGGGACCTAAGGCTTCACCATTGAATAGTTGCAGGTAACCATGGCAGGGGGAAGGGGACACTGGAGGTCTCACATGGTCACTTCTCACAGTTCATAAACTGTGTTTGGAACTGTGCTGTCCAGTACAATAGCCACTAGCTATATTTGGTTATCTAAATTTAAACTAATGCAGATTAAATAAAACCTGTAGTTCAGTTTGTCCGTTGCACTAGCCACATTATAAGTCTACCATATTGAACAAAACAAAATATAGAACATTTCCATTATCATAGCGAGTTCTGTTGGAGACTGTTGGCCTGTAGGGGTTGGGGAAGTATGATCTTCTTGTATGACCAGAGGTGAGGAAGAAGCAAATATCACCAAACTGCAATAATGTCTACTACCATTGGTAAACTATATTCTTGCAGATATTTCTGAGATGCTCTAAATCCTTCTTTTTTTTTTTTTCGGGAGGGAGGGTTGGTGTTGAGGATATAAAAGTAAAGAGGGTGAGATAGATAGACAGACAGACAGACAGACAGATATGTACACACACACACACACACACACACACACACACACATTGCTTCTAGCTGCGTAAAGAAGAAAACTTAAGAAGCACACATTTGAAACTAACATTTGCCAAGGGGGAGTCCTTATGTTAGATATCCATTTGAAGAAAGAATCTGTACCGCATTTGTGTAACTCTGGAGGAGATATTCAGGAAAGAAACACCACAATTCCCATTGAGCTCAGAAAATGTGATTAAGGAATTTGAATGTAATTACCCAGAGTTTGGCTTTTCTTTTAAAGAACCCATTCATTTTAGAGATTCCTTGATACTGTAAATCTGACAACTAAATCTAGTTTTTTTTGGAAGACTTCCACCAGGAAGAATGTGAGTCAAGGATGAGCACATAAAAAAGAGGCCCATGAAGCAAGGACAGCCTGAGCAATCGTATGTTTTGGCTTAAATCAGATTTTATCTGTGGCTGATATACAGAGGGGATATTTAGTGGAATGTGCATGGCTGTGTTCAAGATTCATATCTTATTTGATTGGTGTACAAGCTTATTGAAATGAATGGTAGGCCACAATAAATATATGTTCAAGCAGATCACACAGCACCTATTTCTGAACACAGTAATAACAGATTTGAAAAACTTTCTGTGTTTTCAGAGATGAAGTTCTCTTTACCCATAATTGATGAATTAGAATTTGACAAGTGATAGACAAACCTTCAGTTCTTTTCTCTCCTCAATCATTTGTGTAAAATGCCCAGAAAGCAAGTAACCCAGCAGTGTTTGTGACAGAAACTGTTAACCGTCCCTTTTGGTATTTCTGCACTGTCTTGTCAAACATCTGGAAATCAGCATGTTTGCAGTCATCTCACAACATGATTTTGCATTTACATCATTGTGCTAGCTGGTAAAAGTTGTTTTTTTCTTTTCTTTCTTTTTTTTCTTTTTTTAGAAGAAAAATATCAGCAACTTTTGGTCTGTCACAAGGTCAAGTGATGATTAGTGATGCAGGCTCTCCTAAACACATGGTTAGCCCAGAAAAGTTAAATCAGTTTCCAAAAATTTGGTAACCATTAGAGTACTTCCTAAGTCACTTCCGATGTCAAGCCTTAGGTGGAGGGGGAACAGGGCTATATTGAGTTCTCTGCAGTTTTCTACCAAAGGGACTTAATTTGGCAGCTGATCCAGCCAAGGAAACACTCACGCAATGGCAGAACTAGACAGGAAACACATTTGAAAGCGCTGTTTTGATAGAGGATCATGAGATCAGGCAAAGAGCTGTGAACTTTATACGTAGCCTAGGCCATGGAGCGCTAGGCTAGCCACCTGAGGTTAGAGAATAAGAAAGGAAATTAAAGGGGGCGGGGGCATATCACTTCCATGCAGTTCTCTTTCTCAAAAGAGGTATGCTAAAAATTAGGAGATTCTTTGAAGCAGAGGAACATAATTAATGAATATAGTTATTGTTTTTTGTTTTGGGTAAAACATTCCACTATCATTATTCACCTTTACATTTTTAACATGATTGCTAGCATAGACTACAAGAGCTAACCTCATCAATTCTAACCAACTGCCTTTTTATAGCTCTCAGAAGAGCTGTCTTTCCAAGGAAAACACTACATTGAGCAAAGGTTGTACTTTTAGAAGATGGACGTTTTATAATGATAAGTTTTGACAACTTGCTCTGGTCGCCATGTGTCTCCCAGGCCTGCCAGTGGGTGGGTATTTGTCAGGAATGAGGATATGTCTGAGAGGGGCTGCTTTATAGCAGCCAGACTTGATTTTCAACTTGCAGGGCTTTGAGCCTCCTTAAAGCACTCTGGAAAGAGAGAAGAGGAGCTCGCCTGTTCTTGTGTGTGACATTGGAGGAGACCTTGAATGTCCTGTTCAGGGAAGTGTAGATCCTCCGTTTTAGAGCTTTTGTTTGACACCTTTCCTCCTCTCATGAACTTCTCTCTGTTCTCTCTGTTCATATTTAGAAACTACAATTTGATTTATTTCTTCTGTGAAGCCACTCTTCAGGGTCTACAGAAGCCATTTTTGTGTATATGGCGGACTTATTGATTTCTCACAGGACATCATAAAAATTATATCTGGCTCAATTGCACCATTGAAAGGAAAAATAAAATCCATACCTGCATTTAGCAAGTGCTACTAACACTTTCCTCTAGACCAAGAGTGATGCTCGGTTCGCTGTCGTTTGTAACGGCCGAGTTGTATTCTGCAGCGTCATCACCCACATTCTGCTTCTGTGCCTCAGACAGCTGGCAGGTCCCAGCTAGAGCGGATGATGCTGCACTAATAACGTCTGTCGAGTTGTTCTAACCACACATTTGGTAGACAGCTGAAAGACCCACATTCAACCTTACTAAGTTTATATGACTGTTTCTAAATTTACTGTAAACACATTTTTTTATCTAAAGCTCTTTCAAATGCTTATTACTACTTAACAATAACTGCATAAGTGTTCCTCTCAATTCTAACTTCCAGAGCTCCTTAAAAACCAACAAATGAACTATCTTCCCATTTAATTATGAGAAACTAATCTGTACAATTTCCTTATTATCATTAATTCTCTCGTATCCAAAAGAATAATCAATACAACCCAAGGGACCCCATTTATCAGAATAACCACAGAACTGATTTTTAATTACCTTTTGCCTAGAGCACTGCAGCAGCGCCCAAATTGGTCCTACAAACATCAGTCTCTCTTACCCTGCCACTTATCCCCATTTCTCCTGCATAACACCAGTAGAATCTTCTTCCTCAAATGCTGCTTTTATCACGTCACTTCTGTTTTTAAGAACCTTTGATTGTATCCATTTTACAACACGAAGTCTTAATATTTTGATTGAAGATTCAAAATGCGAGCCATGCTTCTTGTATATGCTTATCCTTTTTATCAGCACCTGCATGCTAGTCAAATTGACCTTTTCAGTTCTATCAGGCTCCAAGCAGTTCAGATCCTAGCTCATAAAGTCAGTATCAAGAAATGTTTTTCCTGAGGTCATATGAGACTTTTTCTTCATAAAGTCAGTGACAGACGAGGTTTCTGGTTGAAAAAGGAAAAGCAGGAGGCCATTTTATTCAGTTGGATTCAAAAAGTGTTCATCACTTTGATGGATGCTCTTTCTTCAGTTAGGTTTTAATAATATTGGAGTGGAGATAAACTAGCGTTTTTGGATAGATGTGACTCTACCTCAGAGTGGGGCTTCTCTGTGTCAGAACAGGGTCCATATCTGTCAGGCCACAGGGAGGTGACATTATCATGCCATCAGCTTTCACAGACAACAAGCAATAAAATGCCAACAAAGTTGGAACAGCAGTAGGTCTTGGCTCCTAGCCAGGGTACTGCTTTGACTGCCATACAGCATCACATATGTGGCTAAGTGTCACCCATGGTTTCTTTCCGGAGTCCATGCCATATACACTCTATCATAGGCAGGTAGATATGAGGTAAGTTTTAGTTTGTCTTAGAAAAGTTAGCATCAATTTTGGAAGCCTTGGACTCAACTCTTTAGTTGTGAATTTGCACACCAGGCTATGGTCCGATTTTGTATCTCAGGGATGATTTCATATGTAAACTTGTATCCAAGTGTCGTGGAAGTATTTGCCGTAATCTAGGTCTGTCTTCCTATGAAAAGTGACTTTTCTCTGTTTTACCTGAATCCTGTTAGCTCTTTAGCCCATTAAGGCTCTCGGCAAAATGTTTTATAATAATTGAATAATACGTTGAATGTATGGTCAATTATAGCAACCCTATAATATATTCAGGAAAGATGCATATCCCATTTTACAGGTGAAGAAATTGAGACTCAGACTGTTAAGTATTTTAGCCAAGGTAAGCCAGTAAGTGGTGGACATTGGACTGGAGCCCACATTTCTGACTCATATCCCATCCTTTACTTCGCTCTCTCTGTAAGTGGTATGATTTCAGGATTTGACTTGTGCCTGAGATCTATAACCATATATGGTGATTGCAATTCGAGGTTCCAGAGTAAATTCTGCTACTAACCAGCTGCGCTGACTTTTGGCAAGTCCATTTAATGTTTTTCTTAGATTATTTCTAAGATCATTTCCAGTGAAAAGATACAGGATATTTATAATTTTATGACTCTAATTACATTTCAGCAAAGTAACTGTCATATCATAGATATCACCTGGAATTTTTTGTTTTATTTCTTAATGGCATCACTGAAACAAGAGGTGAGAAGAAGAGTTTCTGACTTTGATTGTTGTAATTATTTTAATTTATCTCCTGTCCCTCTGCCTTGGTCTTACTAAGTTTTGAATGAGGTATCTAAATCATTAAACTGCGGATACAAATTACTATTCATTAAGCAAACTCATAATCTATGTTACATTGTTCAAGTTATATTCCAAACTCTTCCAATGAAGTGTGAAAAATTTGTGTTTGAGATTTTAAAATAAATCCTAAACATTGCAGTCCTCATCCTCCTTCACTAACTTATTATTTCTACATAAAGGCCTTTCTTCCTTGAGGCCTGTGAGCCCCCAGGCCTTTTCAGCATAGTGGTCTGCACTTCTCTGTTTTTCTTTCCCTGGGAGTGCTGATTAGTGACTTGCGGTGTAGATTCTGATTTATCGCAGACCAGAGCTGCCCCTTAGGGGCTGAGTAGAAACACTCATGAAGGAGCCCTGATTAAAAAGAGTGGTAATGAAGACAAATGTTTCAGAGGGAGTTGAGAGAAAACCAGTCCTTGGCACTCCCCCTAGCTCCTCTGAGCTTTTGAAAAGGAGGTAGTGGTAGCCAAAGGAAATATTTCTCCTTTGTTGTTTATTTCTCATGGCACTGGAAACATTTTTCTTTTCCTCCTGGGTGTTCTAATTCTCACTTGTTAACTGCTTTCCATGCAGGGTTGCAATTAACCCCTGGCAGATTCCTCACCAGGTTCCCCTTATAGCCACTCCATCCCCAAAGAAGTTTTTAATGCTTTGACCTATCACCATTTTTAAATTCGTCAGGCTTGACACTTTTGCCTAATTTCTCAGATCATTAAATCACACTTCTGGTTGTTGTTTTTTGTTTTGTTATTTTCCCCCAGTGATTTTTACTAAATTTGATGTTAGGTGCCTATAATCACTTCCCCTTCTTCTTCTTGTTTTTACAAGACAGAATGCCAGTAGACAAAAGCAAATTCCCATTCGCTTGGTAATTTTAATCACAACTACGTCAAAAGTTGCAAATCAAGTGTATGTCCATAACTAAGGACCCCGTTCCAAAGTTACTTGAGTCTAAGCGGGAACTCTGCAAATAACTGTCATTGTCGGATCTGGGTCTTTGGACATCTACCAAATCAGTAGCCCCATCATCTGTGGCTATGTGAGCCCTGGTCAGACCTAACCAAAATTTGATTTTGTTTCAGAAGATTCCCTAACATTGGAGTTAATGCTAAGGATTTAGATTGTTGGTGACAGGCTTACCCAGTGAGTCTCTGAACTACATTGAATGGTCAAAATACCACATGCAGAACACTTAGGGGAGGGGAAAGGTAAAGTATTGTGGAAGCTATGAAGTATTTGGTGAGCAAGAGAAAACCACTATACATGGTCCTGGTTAGTGTGCTGTGTGCTTTGTTCATTGCCAAGGTGGCAAGGTGCAGAGGAGAGAAGAAATAGTAGAGCCCATCCCCTGCCCCTGGCAATAAGAAGCTTCTCAGTAGATCTACATGGATTAACAGGAAAATATCGAAGAATCCAAGCAAAGTTCAGAAAATGCCACTACCCCTGATTCATCTGATCTACTGAAACCTTTGATTTCCAGAGGTGGGTAGTAGTTTCTATCAGGTGGATTCCTTTTTCTGGAGAAAGTCTCAGTGTACTTATAGAACCTTGTCAAATATGCAAGGTTAAAGGAAAATTTAAATCTAATCCAATAAAATGAACAAAGCTGATACAAAGATTGAAGTTATCCTCATGGCCTTTCTTGCATTTTTGCTTCTGATTTAAGGCCAAAAAAAAAAAAAAAAAAAAAAAAAAAAATCCCAAGGAAACAAACAACAAAAGCAGCCACAACGAATTATGAGCTTAGTGCCTCTCCGATATAAGGCAGAATTTGAAGTTATCCCATTCTGATGAACGTATAAGATTAAAGATCAACGTTAAAGATTAAAGAGTACTCATTGAGAGAAAACTTGGGTAAAACTCTTCACACTTAGGTTGTTTCTGTTGAGGTTTGGTTTCTCTGAACTCTTCCCCAACTATAAAGGCAAGGTCAAGGTCTGAGTCTAGGCTAAATGATGTCAAGTACAAGGGCTGTAGGAAAGGCCAAAAATTGCTGCAGTTCATCTGGAAACAGATGAAGATTTAGGCTGCTGGACTAATTGCCAAGTTTGTAGGATTACTTCAGCAGCATGCTCCAGGGTATCAGAATTCCATGCAAATTTGAGCCATTTGACATTACTTCCCTGTTAACTGGGGAAGAAAGACTCTTAGTAGTTTCCAACACTGAATCAAATTCACCCTCAAGTACTGATGGGCTCTTCCTCCTCTTCAGTATTGGCATACTGTTCTTTATTTTTTCTGGCTTCAAACAGGCATATTAAGATTTCATGGATATCTGAATCTTTATTTGAGTATCTGGGAACACATCAGAGAAACCAGATAGAAAAGAGGGAAAAGGAAATAGGCTATTTCCTTAGTCTTTTGAAGCAAATGAATTGGAATGGTGCTTTCTGTGACGTTCATTGGCCCACAACTGCCCGGAATCTCTAAAAACACCACCTTTTGTTCCTCATTGTGTGATCTTTAACAAAGTATTTCACAGACATATTTAGCATTATTTTCACATATGTTTTCCCAGAATCTGTGGAGCGGAGTTGGAGAGATTGAAGCATTTGGACGACTATAAAGTAATTTGAAATTGAGGGCTATACTAATGAAGGAATCACATACAGAAAGTGAGAGGTAGAATTTGCTTGATTTGGGAAATAAATATTTTAAAGAGTCTTCGTCAGTCTAGTATGGATGGCTAGTATGATTAGATAGGAGTCAAACGGGAGCTATTTATGCACAGTCCTTCAAAAGATGAACAGAGGAAATACAAGATCGTAATAGGAAGATTAAGATCGATAATAATAGTGAGCATTTATTGACTTTTTTTTTTTTTAAGATTTTATTGGGGAAGGGGAACAGGACTTTATTGGGGAACAATGGTCAAATTGTTGTCCTTTCAATCTTAGTTGTGGAGGGTTCTGTTCAGCTTCAAGTTGTTGTTCTTTCAGTCTTAGTTGTGGAGGGCGCAGCTCAGCTCCAGGTCCAGTTGCCGTTGCTAGTTGCAGGGGGCACAGCCCACCATCCCTTGCGGGAGTCGAACCGGCAACCTTGTGGTTGAGAGGACGCACTCCAACCAACTGAGCCATCCGGGAGCTCAGCGGCAGCTCAGCTCAAGGTGCCATGTTCAATTTTAGTTGCGGGGGTGCTACCCACCATCCCTTGTGGGACTCGAGGAATTGAACTGGCAACCTTGTGGTTGAGAGCCCATGCTCCAACCAACAACTGAGCCATCCGGGAGGCAGCTCAGCTCAAGGTGCCGTGTTCAATCTTAGTTGCAGGGGGCAGAGCCCACCATCCCTTGCGGGACTCGAGGAATTGAACTGGCAACCTTGTGGTTGAGAGCCCACTGGCCCATGTGGGAATCGAACCGGCAGCCTTCGGAGTTAGGAGCACGGAGCTCTAACCGCCTGAGCCACCGGGCCGGCCCCCATTTATTGACTTTTAAAAATATGTGTTAGCCACTGTGCTCAGTACTTCAGGAATATTTAATCCCCATATTATAAATTAGGAAATTAAGGTTTTGGTGGAATTAATTTAGCTGACTGGTTGGTTGAGCTAGTACTCAAAACCAGGCATGTCCAACTCCAGAGCCCTTGATCTTTGTAGTAAGCTCTACTATCTGTGTGACTTCAGTCAATTCATTTATATATAGTGTGAGAGTTGAACTGTACAATTTCCAGGTTCTTGAATTGTAGAAAAGCGTTATAAAGTTGGGAGGACTGTCATGGTGACACATTTAGAGAGAAACTGAAGTAGTGATTGTAACGACATTTCAAATTAATGATACCAAACATCAACTGAGCATATACTATACAACAGGCACTATGTAATTAAATTACAAACAGATCAATTAATCCTCAAAACAATCCTTTTGACATGTCCCTAAGGAATATCATAATTATTCATAAAGAGTCAGCCACATCAAAGATATAAAAGACAGTTGTTTAGATGTCTGATGACTTTAGTTCTAACAGAATACCGATGTGGCTTTGAAAAGTCATCAGAAATTGGAATCACAAAGCAACAAGCTTTTTAACGAACTGTTCCTCTACATTAGTACTCTGTACCTTTCTCTTACACAGTTTTTTCACTAAAACATTTGTAAAATTTAATAAAAGTGATATATTTTCTTCACAATTTGAATTCCTGTGACCAGACTTCTGTCTTGGAACTAGTTTCACATTAAAGGTAAGAGGTTTCCAGCAGTTTGAAATTTCCAGAATCTGACTGGAGATGCTATCAGGACTGAGATAGTGAGAACACCCGTGGGTGCGTCAAACGTCCTGTTTCATCCTTCTCATATTGACAGTATCAGGTACTTGGTATTACCTTCATTATAACAGATGATTATAAATACAGAGTTGTTTCTTAATAGCTGGTGCTTTTTGTCACTTAGCCCTAATTCACTTAATTCAAGGACATACTTTGTTAACACGTTGCATACGGCGGGGTTTAAATCCCTTGTGAAGATTCTCGTGATCCGTATGCAACGTGTTAATACTGGGGAGCTAGTTTAAGGATAACTTTGCTGTAGTGATCAGATTACATTAGCGTCAAGTGCCCACTAATTATGAAGAACTTCATATCTGCGTTAGGTAAATGTCATTTCACCACATTTGCCTGAAATGAGTTTTTCAGTCTTTTGGTTGGCATACCATCTCATTGTAAGTATTACAGGCAAGTGGTTGACAAAATTTGGGCCCAGGTCCATTTGTTCTTTAGCAGAAATAGCTAGAAGATGGTCAGTACTTCCAGAGCTCTGAAGAGAAGCGCCCTGCTTTGTTTTTTATCTGATCAGCTAACTTGTCACCTTGAAGTCCTGTGTATTCACTACAGCAGGGCTTGGCAAACCACTGTCACCACCTGTTTATGTACACCCCATGGGTTAAGAACGGTTGTCACCATTTTAAATGGTAATAGAAAATCAACAGATGAAGAATATTGTATTAAACCTGAAAATTATATGGAATTCAAATTTTCATGCCCATAAATAGAGTTTTAATGCACCACAGCGACATTCATTCATTTATGTATTGTCTATGGCTGCTGTCTCATTATGTTCTCAGAGATGAGTAGTTGTAACAGAGACCATCTGGCCTAATGATACTTCCTATTTGGCTCATTACAGAAAATGTTTGTCTACCACTGATTATAAGATGAGGTCCAAACTCTTTCCCAGCATGGCACACAAAACCTTTATTATCTGGGCTGCTGCATACTTCTCTGCTTCATCTTCTCTCTCTCTCGGGCAAACAGTCTGAGCAATAGCCATTCTGAACTACTAGAACTTCTTAGACTCTGACATGCTTTCTACATATCTAAGTATTTCCCCACGTTATTCCCTCTATGTGAAATCATTCCTTTCCATCCTGAGAACCCCTGGCAAATTCCTGTTTGTCTTCCAATATTTTGACTTAAGCATCCCCTTCTTCTCAGCAACCCTAACACCCTGTGCTCTGTTTTCACCTTTCACTCCTTCACTAAACAGTAAGCTTTTGGAAGACAGATAGGTCTCTTGTTCATCTTTGTATCTCTAAGACGGGGTTTCTCAACCTAAGCACTATTGGCATTTTGGACCAGATAATTCTTCACTGTGGGGGCTGTCCTGTGCAATGTAGGGTATTTGGCAGCATTCTCAGCCGCTGCTTATTAAATACTAGTTGCGCCCCCACACATACACAATCATGACAATTAAAAATGTCTCCAAACATTGCCAAATGTCCCCTGGAGGGCAAAATTGTCCCCATTTGAGAACCACTACCCTAGAAACTTGCGTAGTTACTAACCCATGGTGAATACTGTGTCAATGCTGAATTACATATTAAAAGACTTGATTCATTTGAATTATACATTTCAAGTGGATGATTTGAATGATGTATTCCTTATATCTCAATAAAGCTGTTTTTTAATAAAAGAGGTTTGATTTACTAATAGCTATTATTAGTGGCATTATTATTGTGATTTTTTTTTTTTTGAGGGGGTGTCTTCCAGAGTAGTTGCCAGTACAACTGATTATATCACATACTGTACTAGTTGAGACCTTACCTTATTTAATACTGACTTCAATCCTGGAAAGTTGACCGATCTTTGCTTCTTTCTCTGTTGGTAAATGCAGACACAAAACAATTCAGTAACTTGCTCAAAAGTCACATCACTAATGAGCGTGTATGAAGGGATAGAGGACTCAACTCTTGTCTGGTTTCAAAACCTATGTTCCTATCACTTGACCGTGTTGCTTCCACATGCCAAATGTCAGCCACAGGAAGCCTAACTTCCTGGTGAGGTGAAAATACATGTACCTCGCAAAGACAAAATGTGTATATAGCAGATATGAGCAGTTTCTAAATAATGGGAATATTATTTTTGTTCAAAATGCTAACCACTGTTTCTTATCAGTAAAACAGCCCACATGCTCTGTGGACGGTGATGGGTTTTCCGTTTTTGTTGTAGTTGTTTTGGTTGGTTTGTTTTCTTTGAGTCCACGAAGGGGCCACTTTTTTTCCTTCTATGTCTTCAGATCATGAGGTGACAGGGGATCTATTCTGAAACATTATAAAAATCCAATTTTCAGCCTAAGAAGAAAATTGACAGGAGGCAGTATCAGTTCTTGTCTTCTTTCCCTTTGCCTTGGAGCCGTGGCACTAAAGCGAATACAACCTATAAGACTGGTAATCTTTAGAATGGTACTGTCCGGTAGAACTTTCTGCAGTGATGGAAATGTGCTAGGTCTGTGCTATCCAACAGGATAGCCACATGTAGCTACTGTGCCCTGGAAATGTAACTTCTATAACTGAGGAACTGAAGTTTTTGTTTTATTTTAATTAATTGAAATTTAAATGGCCCATCTTTAGACATCTTAGCTTTGTCAAAACCACAAACCTAAGTTTAACCCCAGCAAATATCTTAAGAGACTCCAATTTCAAGCTGAATAAATTACCAGTGGTGAATATATGTGGAAAGTATAGCAATGCTGACTTTCACAGTACAATTTAAAAGGTTACTATTATACCTCAGCTATATGACTTGTAGAGGACAACATTACTCTGTAGGTGGTATAAACTCACATTGCAGTGTTACTTACACATTTCTAAACATCTTCTAGTAAGCCATTTTGTATTTTTCTCTTAACTTGATTGTTAAGTGATAAAATAAATTGTCCGTTTAGGGGCAATTTTGATACATTGAGGAATAAGGTGGACAGTGTGGTGTATTTGAATGTTTTAGGTGTTTAAGAATTATTGTTGGAGTAAGAATCTTTTGCTTTGTTGAAATTCTAGAATTTTTTTACTAGAACATTTGTTTTTTTGGCTCTGGGTCTAAGTAACAGCTACAGTTAGGGATTCAGCAGGAAACTAACAAAATTTTTCTTCTCTGGGTATATTGCTGAGTATTTTCAGAAGATGCAATGTTTGGGAATATTCTTTTCATACCCATAATATTTTCATTTTGATGATGAGAATAAAATGACCTTAAGTTGATATAGTTTCATCAGCAGTACATTTTTTAAAATTAAAAAAATATGCCATCCTAAATTAGCTGTAATGTTTGGCAAGTTATAATTAAACCCATTTTATGCCTTTGATTGTGTTCATTAAATCTGTTTAGATATAGAAAAAAGCAACTCAATTGTAATGGAGACAGAGATGAGTTTTATTATTCTTGGGTCCTCAAGAGTTATTGTTAAGATTTTATTTATATTTATTTTACCCCAACACTTACTTTGTATTAATTGCCAGTGACTGGAGTTTTGAAATATAGATGCATTCTTCACTTGATCTTAGCCAAAAGCCTGAGAAGCAATAGATGCATTCTTCAAGATTATATATACATTATTCTCCTTAGAGTTACAGTTGACCTATTCTAAAAATTTTGATGGCTTTAGAAAAAAAATAAGTTTAAAGGTATTCTTTTTCCCTTCCCAGTTTCCTCACTTGCTTCTTTTAACGAAGTGTGATGAGGTTAAAGATGTTTGTGATCTGGCTTAAAGAGGTTCACAAATACTGTTTCCATATTTGTGGTTTTGCTGTTTCCTCTTACACATGTGTCTTCCTTCTTCAATTTCTTACTGTGTGGAGAGAGAGAATAGGCTGCTCCATTTATATATATATATACTGTGTACATACCATATGGGCTTAGTGGGGGCTTTGTCTATAGTAAAAACCAGAATGTCTAGGAGTTGGTGAGCTAATTAAGAAATTGCCTTCAAATGATTCCTGTGTGGACTGCTTATCAAAATAGATGTAAATGCTTTATCGACAGTTTCCTAGATATCAAATATTCAGCACTGTTCAGTGTAAGTCATCAGGCCCCATGCTGTAAGGGGTACAAAACATGAAAAAGACATGCTTCCTGACCCCCAGAAACTTGGAATTCAGGTGACTTAAAAAACAAAACAGCAAAACAAAACAAAAAACCCCTCTCGTGACCATAGTACAAGGCAGATGAAGTCCTCTCAGAGTACACACAGGAGGAAAGGACTCATTCTAACTGGGGAGATCAGAGAAAATTGTCTAAGTGGGAAAAAATGCCATTCAAGCTAGAATTTGAAGAAGAGGTAGAATTTTGATAGGTGGAGACTGAGGAAAGGTACTCCTATTGGCAAAAAAAAAAAAAAAAAGGCACTGAGGCATGCACGTGCTGGACTAATTTGAGGACAAATTGGAATCTGCTTTGAATATATTGGAAAGGATATGTGAAGGGAAGTTGTGGAACCACGACCCAACTATCTGGAGAGGTTAGGACCAGACTGTGAAAGGAAAAGTGCAGCTGGAAGAGTTGGAACAGGGGACAAGGGTTGGAACGAAAGATGATTGAGGTGGGTTAGTGATGAATTTAGGACGATTATTCTTCCTAAAGCAGCAGAAATGAATAGATATGGGAAAGACTAAAGAAAAGTAACCCCATTAAATGGTGATCACAAACATTTACTGGGTAATCACACCAACGGAGACTTGATTTGTAAAGCCACATAAAAGTTTCTAATCTTTCCTTGTTTTTTCCCCCCCTGGAGCAATAGTGCTCTGGCATTTGGCTATTTTTGAATAATCTTTATATAACTTTGGAATGCAAAAGAAAGAAAAAAGAATACTCTCATTGAAAAGTCAGTGGAAATCTTCTAGTTTGTGATTTTTAAATTAATAAATAGGTATGTAGTTCTTACATAAAACTCTCATATCTGTTCTTTTCCTTATCAATGACATTGGGCACAGTACAGATTGTAATGTAGTGGTTTGACAGTGCATGACTTAAGATATATTTTGTCCTGATCCGCAGGTATCCTGACAAATATTGAGGAAGCAAAAAGCATGCCTCTCCATGCCCTTTGTTCATCTGAGTGATTTTTTTCCCCAAAAGTGTAATACTGAAATGATGCAGGCATGAAGCCAAGTGACAGACCATTGCCACCACTGCTACTTTTTATTATCAGTACTATCACTTCTCTTTACTTTACTCTGTCTGGTTCACCTGTACAAATGGACTGGGCTGATTGATTTAGGCAAGGTAGTGTGCGTTCATCACCCTCTATGTTGAATTCTTACACTGGGATATAAATATTAGATGTTTTGACTAAGATCCTTTACTTTTATGTATGTGACTTTTGATTTTTTAAAGATCGAGTTATGAACAGGTTGAATCACTTATGTTTTAGATTATGAGCTTTTGAAAGTTCCCATTAAACAATTATCCTGAGATACTCAAGTTCTTAAGAGAAGTTAGTTGAGGCTACGATTTATAAAAATAGAGTATTTCCCCCCCATTTTGTCTTTCACTGGATCCCTCACCATATATGAGGTGGGATCAAAAACTATAGTGAATGTTTAAATTAAGAAACGTTATTACGGGGGAGGCCAGATAACTCAGTTGGTCAGAGCGTGATGCTCTTAACAACAGGGTTGCTGGTTCGATCCCCACATGGGCCACTGTGAGTTGCGCCCTCCACAACTAGATTGAAACAACTACTTGACTTAGAGTTCATGGGTCCTGGAAAAACACACTTAAATAAATAAAAGTTTTAAAGAAAAATTATAACAGTAAAAGACACATTGCCATTAATCCCCCTCAAAATACTCCCCCTCTCTCCAAACACACTTATCCCATCGTTCTTGCCACTTTCTGAAGCAGTTCTGGAAGTCCTCTTTTGTGAGTGTCTTTAGTTGTGCTGTCGTGGCTGCCTCGATGTCCTGAATTGCTTCAAAACATTTACCTTTCACGGTCATTTTGACTTTGGGGCAGAGCCAGAAGTTGCATAGTGCCAGATCTGGTGAATAAGGTGGATGAGGACACACCGTAATGTTTTTATTTGACTGAAATTGCTGTACCAGAAGCGATGTGTGACACTGAGCCTTTCTGTTGTGATCACAAACTATAGTGAATGCTGAGCACCGTCCAGTGAAAAGGCAGGGACCTTCAATATGGGAAGCAGTGCATCAAACCTTAGTAACAGTGTGTGATAAGTTTCAACTTGTTTGGTGCAGTCAGTCGGGTGTGAGCTACAGTTGAGAGAAGGTATTTTAAAGTGTGTCATAAATCATCCTCCATCATGACAACGCTCCATGTCACACATCGCTTCTGGTATACGGCAATTTCTGTCAAATAAAAACATTACAATGTGTCCTCATCCACCTTATTCACTGGATCTGGCACCGGGCGACTTCTAGCTCTTCCCCAAAGTCAGAATCATTCAGGACATTGTGGCAGCCACAATAGCACAACCAAAGACTCATGAAAGAGGACTTCTAGAACTGCTTCAGAAAGTGGCAAGAATGATGGGAGAAGTGTGTTTGAAATGAGGGGGAGTATTTTGAGGGGGATTAATAGCAATGTGTCTTTTACTGTAATAATTTTTTTTGTTGTTTAAGAATTCACAGTATTGTTTGATCATACTGCATCCATTATTGATATTTATCACATGTAAGATTCTCTTGCTTAATATTAAAAATGAGCTACCATTTGTTATTAAGATTCTTAGCTAAGCATTCTGTACATGTTATGAATTTAATCTTGACAATTCTGAGAGGTGGTTATTATTATTCCAGTTTTAGAAATAAGGCAGAAACTCAGAGAGGTAAGTAACTTGTCCAAGGACACAAAGTTGGTAATTGGCAGAGCCAAATTTAAAACGAGATCTGTGTGATTGATGCTGATGTCTTAACCACTATCAGCAGGTCCTTGGATAACATCACTTCATTCAACGTCGTTTTATTATAATGTTGATGAAGAAAAAAAAAATCGATCTTGGTTGAGCCACTGTCTGTGTCAAGTTTGCGTATTCTCCTCATGTCTGTGTGATTTTTCTCCGGGTACTCCAGTTTCCTCCCATTTCCCAAAGATGTGCACATTATGGGAGTTGGCATGTCTAATTGTCCCAGTGTCAGTGAGTGTGGAGTGTGTGTGTGTGTGCCCTGAGGTAGAAGGGCATCCTGTCCTGGGTGGGTTCCCACCTTGTGCCCTGAGCTGCCGGGATAGGCTCAGCCACCTGCAACCTTGAACTGGAATAAGCAGGTTGGAAAATCATTATCTTACTTGTTTTTATCTTTCTTAAACATACGTATAGCTCACATTTATTTCCATGTTTAATATTAGAAGTGTTTTGGGTCTTTATTTAGAAGTTCGGTGATGTTTTTGTTACCAGAAATATTCTATAGGAACTTAACTCTTGTTTATATCAATCAGCACATGGTAAAATTTGTTTCATTATACATTGTTTTGTTTCAAGTCAGTTTCCAAGAGTCTATTGATGACGTTAAGTGAGAACTTACTGTACTTCCTTAACCACTGTGCCTTCCTTGGTGCAAGGTGATGTGACCCCAGTTTTGGTAATGGAGGAACACTTGTCCAAAGTGGATGTTTGCATAGAGGACTCATAGAATTTTATGAATGGAAGGGTATATGGAGGTCATCAACCCTCATGTAAAACAAGTCTTATGTATCTAAGAAGTGTCTCTATTTAACTAGATTCACATAGTGCCCTGGGTAATAACAGTAATAATAACAACATCCTATGGGGGGCGGGGGGCGGGCAGGGAGTTAATCATCAGAAAAAAATTGATTTGTGGGTGGAGGTGAAGGTAGAAAGAGGCAGTCAGTTTGGAATAATGTACCTGGAGGAACTCTGCTTTTTCATGTACTTTGTCTGATTTGATGACATCTGGAATTTGCTCCCAAATAGTACAGGAGGGAAGTAGAGGTGGATGTGTATAGGCTGGGCCATGGTTTGATGGTTGTTGGGTTGTATGATAGATGCTTGGGTTTTATTATATTTTTCTGTCTATTTTGGTGAATGTTCAAAATTCTCCATAATAAATTTTTAAATTTTTATTTGAAAGAACTATTTTCATGATTTTGTAGTGGTTAGATGAAGTATATATTTTCTTATCCAAAATTCTCTTGGATGTTTTAGTCGAAAGAAGCTTTTTTTTCCCCCCTAACATTCATTCCCTCTTAGAATCTCCTTCATTTCTTTTTCTGATTGTTAAAGAAAGAACTTGACTTTTCCAGTGCTGAAGCTGCCTGTATGGCTGCAGTATTGGTAAAATTTATCTAATTTCTTTTATGAGTAACTTCTCTTTGACATTATTTTTTAACTCAAAGACTCGCTTGCATTGTTCTTGTTAGTAAAAAAAAAAAAATTGCTGGGATGTACTTAGTAATTGGAGTCAGCTGCACTTAAGACTGTTCAGCCAGACTGTTATTTTAGCCTTCACTAGTAGGGTTTTTAACACCAGTTTGACCTTACTTTGAAACATTCTCAAAATACCATACTTTAATATCGATTTATATACTTTTATATTAAGGCAGAGCAGGGTCCCTGGGGGAAAAAAATAATGAAAATGTTACTTCCCACAAATACAGGAATAAAGGTAGATTTTCTGATTTTTTATTTTTTTTTTAAGAAAAATGGGGAAAGATTTTGGCTAAAGTTTTACTTCGGTTAAGGCATAATGCTTGCAAATGCATTCTAAGTATACAAATGACAGAAAGCTAGGACACCTACAAGTTCGGTGGGCTTGATTCCCTTGCCCAATGTACCTTACTGCTCCTTGAGGATCTAGACTAAATCCTCTGTTTTTAGCCCAGAGTAGATGCTCAATGAATTTGTTTCTAAACGCTCAATCCTAAATTCACATAACATTATATCAATTACATTTTAGGCTAGTAAAGCTCAAATTTTATAAAAAATACTTTTCTGAAAATACGCTCAATGTTTTTGTTCATTCCAGAGGACAGTTTTCTGATTCCTTTCTCTCTTTGCTTTTTGCCATTGTCCCTACTTTTCGGCCACTGGTAAACTCCCGTCGAATAGAACGGGAGAGGCAGAGTAAATTTAAGAGAGTAGATATCATTTTTTAAAAGTAGATTGAGAGAGGGTTATAATATTCTCAGGACTTCAATTCTTTGAAGACAACAATGATCAGCAAATCCGTATAAGACAACTGGACTCCCTGTGGTCTTTTCTGACCTTTCTACAGGTAGTATGTCTAGATACCAGAGATGCAGTGCTTGTGAAGACCTGGAATATTCCAGAATAGCTCCGACTTGTTTTCTTATGCTATATATACGAATTGAGCAAGTGTTTTATAATGAAATATCCCTCCAGGCAACTCTACATCTTCTGGTGATACAAAATCCTCAGGCACCCAATAAGCAGTCCTTTGTAAGTTTAAAATGTTGGCTATTTTATCTCTGTTACTTTCGGAAGTGTTTGGCCCAATATTCTTCATAAAATAATAAAATCTGTGAAAGATTAAAATTTTATAATGGTTGACCCTCAATAGCTAAAAAACTCATTTTTTAACAACACAGCCTTCCTCCGCAGGTTTTTGAACTTTACTTTCTTGAGCTTTTAAGTTTGCTTTAATTAACCCTTTATTGTCTTGCCTTCTCCAAGTCAACTGTTGAAATTGTTTCTGAGTTGCTGAGGAAGCGAAAGGTTAAAGATAATTTCTTAGTAAGTTGATTTACATCAAAGAATTACTTCATATAGATTAACGGAATAATGATACTGGTAAGATTTCCAGACCAGGATCATTACAGCATTTTGAGTAGGCCCTCAGTGACAAATTGCTGTAAACCTGTTGGGCTCACAACCATAAGGTTTAAAACATAAAAATATCAAAGTGTTTAAATTTTTCTTTCTGTTTCCTTATCAGAAATATTCATTTAGACCATAACAACTGTTAGAACAAGATAACAACTCCAGGCCAGCTGTCAAATGTTTACCATTATCAAAACTCTCCCTGGAGGGAGATGCAACTTTGGCTCGCCTCACCGGCAGTAATTTAATTTTTCCTTCATTCTGACTCGGAAATGGCAGCATTTTTCAAAGCTTCCTCCCACTGATGGCTGAAATTTTCCTTGTGAAATGATTTCCACCAGTCTTGAATCTTTCTTGTTTCTGCCGTCTTCACCTTTGCTGATGGTTCTGCAACTCATCACCAGCTATGCAAACTGACAGTTCACATCCTGGGGCAGCAGCGGGGTCTGGCCTGCAGAAAGGAGCAGCCTGACCAAATTTACGCTCACAAGATCTCTTAATTCACAAAAGCATTTGCTCTAGTTCCTGTTCTCTGCTGCAGGGGCTATGGGGAGGGAATGGGGGTTGGGGCAGGACCATTGGGAGAATGTTCTGAAGAGAAGAGAGGCTCTCTTCACACTCTACTGAGTACACAGACTTTGGAGATGAAAAACAGACGGAGAGAGGCATTTCCAACCATCTTGCTGATCTGTGCGGGAGTTCACTGAACTGTATAGTGTAGCACCAGACCCTCGTGTCATTGAATGTTACTTTTTAAAATTGTTCTTAAATGTTCAGCACAGATACCCCTCCCCCCACCTTTTTTTTTACTTAAGTTGACATAGAATATAAAATTTACAAAGAAATAAAAAGATAAATATTGCAATGAGAATGACCAGAAATCACTTTCCTCTGGAGAGTTCTGTTTAATATGAAAGTCCTCTTAATGAGAGTGGACAGAGGAAGTTTTAGGTTTGATTTGAACTTCATGTACATGACATATTTCATTTTTTTCTCCCCTCACAAATTTCAACCCAGGCCACTTGTTTGCAGAAACTGCCAGACCTTCCCTGGCTGCTTCTAAGATACCCCTGGAATTTGGGGTTGCCTTTTATCTTCTCGGTAGAGACGTATTTTTGTTCTTTTCTCTGTAGCCCCTTGACAGAGGACTCCTTCCTCTGTGCACAGTCTACCCCAGACAGACAGCGGACACATTACTGTTCCGTCGCACAAGGTCACTGCCGTCCTTTGTGTACCAGTTTGGGTCAGTCTGAAAATTGCTTTCGAACATAAATTATTTAAAATGACTGACCTCTTAGGTGTATTTCTACCCACTCCCTCCCCAGATGTCTAAAACGACCTAATCAAATTGGTAGGTTGTTTTCGTGGCTTTGAGAATGGAGCTATAATTAAAGTAAAAATAATAGAATCCTGAGCTTAGAGAGGCAGATTTGAATTCTAGGCTTGGCTCTTCCACTGACTATGTTCTTCAGTTTCTTTCCTTGGAACCCTCACAATCACAGTAAAAGGATGGGGCTATGGGTAATAACACAGTCTGGTCCCTGATTCGGATTCCATTACTTCAGAATGTATGATGGCACTGGATTGAAGTTGATCTTTGAACTATCTGTAAAGTTTGTCATGAAAATTGGTATTTTGAATAATATTTCAGAGCAGAGAATTTACTTAAACTAAAGAAAAGGAAGACATTTCAAACACTTATACAGTAGTTGTATACAACCCTCCTAATTACAGGTGTTCTTATATCAAAGTAGCTCTAACAGACTTCTGCCTCTCAACAGATATTCTTCTTAAGTATAACTCACCTGTCTCCTTGTTTGAGACTGGCTATTTCCCTAATTGCCTGAATGAGAGGTATTTTTATATTCTCAACAGGGCTCTGGGGAATACACACTTGAGACTTACAAGTTGGTTGGGGATGCAAATAACAGTACAAGACAGTAGGTGCTAAATTCCAGAGGAGGCATTATGAAAAGAAAGTGCTGTAGGAATTTCAGATCAGTAGAGATATTTGGAAGGTTTTGTTTGAAAACATATATATATATATTCTTTTCTAAACTTTCATATAGCATGTATAAACACATGGAAGTTTTTTTATTATTCCAAGAGCCTGATATAGTCTCTGCTGCATAAAATGTTTAGCTAATGTATGCAAGGTGTGATCAAACAATATGGTGAATGTTTAAGTTAAGAAAAATTGTTAGAGTAAAAGACACGTTGCTATTAATCCCCCTCAAAATACTCCCCCTCACTAAAAACACACTTATCCCATCATTCTTGCCACTTTCTGAAGCAGTCCTGGAAGTCGTCTTTTGTGTGTCTTTAGTTACGCTGTCATGGCTGCCTCAATGTCCTGAATCATTTTGACTTTGGGGAAGAGCCAGAGGTCGCATGGTGCTAGATCCAGTGAATAAGGTGGATGAGGACACACTGTAATGTTTTTATTTGACAGAAATTGCTGTATACCAGAAGTGATGTGTGACATGGAGCGTTGTCATGATGGAGGATGATTTATGGCACACTTTAAAACACACCTTCTCTCAACCGTAGCTCACACCCAACTGACTGTACCGAACAAGTTGAAACTTGTAACACACTGTTACTAAGGTTCCACGCATTGCTTCTCATATTGAAGGTACCTGCCTTTCTGTTGGTTGGTGCTCGGCAGCAGCATTCACTGTATTTTGTGATCTCAATGGAAAGGCTCCATGTCACACATCACTTCTGGTACAGCAATTTCTGTCAAATAAAAACATTATGGTGTGTCCTCATCCACCTTATTCACTGGATCTGGCACCTTGCGACTCTGGCTCTTCCCCAAAGTCAAAATGATTCAGGACATCGAGGCAGCCATGACAGCGTAACTAAAGACGCTCACAAAAGAGGACTTCCAGAACTGCTTCATAAAGTGGCAAGAATAATGGGATAAGTGTGTTTGAAGTGAGGGGGAGTATTTTGAGGGGGATTAATGGAAATATGTCTTTTACTGTAAAAAATTTTTTTTAAACATTCACCGTATTTTTTTTTATCACATCTCATACGAAAGCTCCCTTAATTTTGGAGTTAACTGATTTTATTTGGTGTGGTAGTTCTTCTTATAAAACCTCCCTTTTATTGAGTACTTACTATGTACCGAACGTTATGTGCTGGACACTGTTCCAAGTTCTGTTTTAAACTATTCATTGGGGATTGAGAAGCTCAGATGGTCGGATGGCCAGGTTTAAATGGTGGGGACCCAGCAAATTACCTGTGTTCAAGGTTACTGCACTGTTGCATTTCATGCTGCCATTGCAGAAACGTAGTCTTGGCATTGCCAGACCTTCCATGGAGTCAAAAGAGACAGGAAATTCACAATTTTATGAATATTTTCTGATCTTTAAAACAGTACAGGCCAAGTAAACATTTGTGACTTTTACATTATATACTCAACCCCATTTTGTTGTCACAACATCCCTACAAGATAGGTATAATTATTTGTAGTTGCCCACTTTCAACTCGGCTAGTAAGTAGCAAAATCAGATTTCTATGTCACGTCTGTCTCAGTCCACAAGCTACAACAGTGCTGTGCTCCCTCCTGTTACCCCTAGACTGGTGGCAGTGGTGCTGGGGGATCGATTGGCAGAAAAGTGCTGTATGGTTCAAGCCAAGCCCTTGACAAAATTGTCACATTGTGTAGCACTGCACTGTAGAGTGTCATCTTCCAGAGAACAGTTACTTATGGTTTGGGGGGTGGGGATAATTAATTATAACATGAAGGTATTGGTGGCTGTAAATATCAAACAAAAGCTCTATTGCTTTTGCTGTGGATTTATTATTTCAACCTCATGGTACTTCTAGAAAAGCTACACAAATACTCCAACTCAGTTATAGTGTTCTTCAGGTTTCATAAAGAGTGGCAAAAGTATTAGTGGCAATTTTACAAGGCCTGACCTGACCAGAGAGAGTGGAGAAACCAGTAGTTCTCAGGATCTGCTAAGTATTTAATCATTTTTGTTAAAATTCTAAATGAACTTTGTGGCCTGAAGAAGTGAACACACCTCCACAAACCTGCCTTTAGCTGGTAGGATCAGGCCCATTATTATTATTATACGCAGCTGTAAAAAGCTGGTTACATAGCATAAATTGCATTGAAACACTTAGGCCACAAGATTACTCAAGAAGAATTGTATTGCTTGTTCAGTCATATATTTTGATCTTTATTGCTAGTAGTTTATTCTCATGAGAGTCGGGGATTAGCCTTGCTTTTAACGTAAAAAGTGTATCTATAAGGGTGAAAATATAAAATGAAAATAGATTTTTAATGGCAACTTTGGTTCTTAGCATTAATTTTACATGCATTTTTCATTCTGAACTTTTAAACAGTTTTGAGAAACATATGAGAGATTTGTGAACAGGGGCAAGAGAGGGTCAAATGTATCAAATCCTTGGATTCCAGCAAATGTAGGATTTGTGGAAGAGCAGAGAAGCGCACATGTGTTGCGAATGTAAATTTAAAATAAAACCTGACATTGTGGAGACTTTGAGAAGTGAATGCACCTCGTTATGGCCAATGTCTGAGGCATTTGTCTTCTTAATAAATTAACCAAATATTAAAATAAACATTAATTTTATCAGTCTGCATTTTTTTTTTTACTCTCTGGATGAAAGTGTTTCAGGAAAAAATCATAAAAGAATCTATGGTAGCTCAGAGAGGTTAAACTCAACAGTTGTTTTCTTTGAAGTCCCTGGCCAGGAGGTTAATTGCCAAAACTGCTTGTGGAAAAGGTGGTAACAATTTAACAAGACTGTACAACTGCAGAGACTTAGATGAATATCAGGTGTTTGCAGATGTTTTTTCCTAACAGGAAAGGGGGGTGGGGAGGAGAGGAGGAACAGAATGAAAAACAGGGGAAGAGAGAGGCCTGAATAAAGTCCCAACTAAACAGCCAATAATTCTTTGTTTGCTTAGCCAATCATCCTGTAATTGGCCAGGAGGGTAATAGGAGTCTACTGATTGGTCAGGAGGAGTGCTTACTGTGGCTATTTTTACAGTATGCTCCCAGACAGAAGGCTGCAATTACTGCAGCTCTCATTCCCACTCTTTAGGGCCATTGCTGCCCTGATTTATGAAACCTGATAGGGTTGCTGTTGGCAATTTATGTTTTAAGTGTTGCCTTCTGGGTCTTTGCTGCTCATGGGTCGGTGTGCTATTTCTTATCATTTATTGTGGTCATTTGAATAGGTAAGCTTATTTGTGACTTATTGAAGTAGGAATACATTCAAAATAATAACCACCACCCACGTGGACTGAAAAGTGGGAACATTCACATAGGATGTGTGATAGAGCCCTACTGCTCTAGAAATAGAAATTCTATTTCCAGTGTAGAGTTTACAGTAGATCAAGAAATGAAATAATGTAGTCCTTTCTTTATCTGCCTTCAACAGACATGTTTCTCAACTCTCCTCATTAATTTGCACTTACTGATTATACTTGGATTTCCTTTGTATGATTTCTAGTAATTAGACTTGGTCCCTGATATTTTAGAGTAAGGAAACTGAGGGCATGTTTAAATGTCTTTAACCATCCAGACTACGTCTGTAGTTTCTGATGGGGCTCTTCTGTCTTAACCCATCCTGACCTGGTCCTGACCTTTGCTTTACTAATAAGGTACTTACCTCACCGTTTCATTTCTCACTTGCTAAACTCGACTATAAATCCTTCCATTACTCAAGATCTTGGTTTTCCACCTTTGCTTAAACCTTCTTTTGTAGTTCAGAGTTCCCTGGGAGCCCAGTTGAAGGGGAGTAAATCTCTACTGATGATAAGGCCCCTGAGCCACAGATTTCTGTGTAGCCACAGCTAGACAACTGGATTTCACCTACACTCCCAACTTGTCGCTTAAGGCTATGGTGACCACAACGTCGACAGCAACTGCTCTTCCTCCTCCTGGTTCTCCTACTTCTTTAATTTTACTGCTACTTGAAAAACAATAAACATGTTAAGGGCTTCTGCAAATCCTCTCGTGGCTTCTAAAGATCTCCATCGTTCAGCATCGTGTTTTGAATGACTGATCTATTCCAGGCATTCTTGCAAGTGCCATGGATACAGTGGAGATGACTGTAGACCACAACTCCTGAAAACAAGGTGAATGTTCCTAAGGCCCGCCGAACTTCCTGGAAGAAGTGTGGCAAGCACCAAACCCACAACGTGACAGTACAAGAAGGGCTACGATCCTCTGTGTGCCCACAGAAAGCGGCATTACTACAAGCAGCAGAGTGGCTGTGGTGGGTAGGCTAAGTCGATTTTTTTGAAAAAGGCAAAATCTACAAAGAAGATGGTACTGAGGTCTGAAAGCATTAAGCTCAGCCACAGATCTCAGAGAATGTTGGCTACTAAGAGATGCAAGCATTTTGAAGTAGGAGGAGGTAAGAGAGATAAGAGAAAGGGCCAAGTGATCCAGTTCTAAGCTTCATGTTTCATTTTATTATGAAATGTATAAAATGTTAAAAAACAAACAAACAAACAAAAAACCAAACACCAACTATCCCAATTTTGCAGATTACTGGTCATTTTCCTTTTGGAGAGAAAGGTGCCCTCTAGTTTGGTGGGTACACCTTCCTCTACAAAGCAGTGAAAGATATCATTGCCCCACCTGAGGCAAAGGATTTACAAACAGCCTCCCAGATTTTTTTTTTCTCTCTGAAAGGGGACCACTTATCACTGACTATGTTATTAGTTCCGTCTTGACATCTCAGGAGATAATGCTTTTCTTTCTTCCTTTTGTTAAAATTTTCTTCTGTCATCCTGTTCTAACTCCTAATTTTTCTCATCCTTCTGAACTCACTAGCGTTAAAAAAAAACCCTAATAGTTTTCTCCCCTCTGTCAGTTGTACACGAAACTCTCTCTTACTGTTGCTTCTACAAATGGGTGGCCATGTCCTGCCCTCCCCAATTCATTACTTCACTTTAGACATGCATTCTATCTTTTCTGAGAGTCTTTACAACTATTCTGACTAACCTTTTGTTACCATGATGTTATAATGTAGGAGAGAGTGTTGATCTGACTTGTCTCTCAGTGTGCCAATTATGGTTCAAGTAAAGCAAATGGTTAGTAGCTAACTCTCATGTAGGGTCGTCTGCCATTAGTTCCACTAGATTTTGAGAATATCACTCCTGCTTTTCTCCCTGGTTCATATCTAGGCAAGACTACCCTTTCTCTCTTTTCCTTGCTATGTTATTGTTTTTATTATGAATATCACAGGGAAAGAGATGAGTATGTGCTTAAAAGATCTGACCCCCACACACAAACACATGTAATGTGACATCTCCTATTTACTTAATTTGAAATTCTTAAGAGAAAGTAGCTTGGTACTTTTAGACAGATTGACATGTTCTTTGTTCTTTGCTTTTATCATAATCCAAAAATCTCAGAACCGCAGAGAAAAATCCTTGAAATGCATTCTCTCCACCATTGTATGTCTTCAGAATCCTTGTATTGGTTTATTGTTTTCTTGGGTTTTTTTGCTGACCGTCACTGTTTACCTCATTATTAACTTTTATATCAGAACTCAACAGCATTTATAAGATTCTTTAGCAACACAGTGATGTCTGAACTTTTCCCATTTATGGGTAGAATCTGCTACTGTTTTCCAAAGGAATTAACAAACAACCAACAACAAAAAAATTTGAACAATCCATGATCTGAAACTAGCCAGTTCAAAGGTCTCTTGGTTTTAGTATCCTTTCACTGTTGATACAGGAATTATGAGAAAGGAGAATAAACACACAACCAGCCATTCTTTAAGAGAAGGGAAGCAAGGGCTGAGTAAGTAAGCATGGTGTTCATTCCCCAGGAAAAGTTTGTTCTCTTGAAGGACTTTTCCTTTAGATATTTGCGACACTGCCTTCCTTCAGTTTTGTTTTGTTTTCCTGTGTTTTGTTTTGAGGCAGCCATGGCCTTTGCTGGATGACCATGTGTGTAAAAAGGGGAGGTAGGGAGGGAGGAATGAAAGAAGGGAGGGAAGAAGTAAGGGAGGAAGAAAAGGAGGAAGGGAGGGAGGGAGGAAGGAAAGAAGGAAAGAAAGAAGGAAGGAAGGAAAACTCATGTAATAAAGCAGCGATTGTGAACTGAGAGTTAGAGCAATTGCAATATTGGAGTGTTTATAAAACTTTGGGTGCTGACTCAGCCATGACACATTCACCTTTTTGGGAAAACTCAGGGAGATTTTTTTGGGCAAAATTCTGAGATTTTTGTTTTCATAATTCCAGGAGAAAACTGCCACCACTAACTTTCACATTCTTAAGAAACTAAAATTTGACTTGGGTTAATCACCAGAATATTTATTGTTTAATGTAAAAAGGAATAAAATTTATTGTGAATGAAGGTACTGGCACTATATATATAATTTTATGTTCTAAATGTAAATTAGAAGTATTCCTTTGATTGAAAGCAACTTTCTTTTTGTCTTTGGCTTGCAAAAGACAAAATAAATCATTTCAGAAATGTGTTTCTCTCTGTATTTTTCCTTGAAATTGTCATTTGTGTAGAGAGAGGTGACCAACAACCAATGCAGAGAATTTTTAATGAGACATTTCAGGCATCATGGAAGATTTGAACCATCATGGATAGTTCACTCATGTGTAATGACCTAAACAAGCTGCTCATTTTACTATGCAATGAAAGAAAAGTGTAAGAACCTTCCATGTGGTAAAAATGTTTTTCCATCCTAGAGCATGGATTAAGGAAATTATGACACACTAAAAAATTAATAAGCATACAGTTTGATAGGACTTTTGGTGAAAATTATCAGAGACAAATAGTAGGACAACTGTTAAGTTGGTGCAAAAGTTATTGCAATTTTGGCAATTCTTAACCTTTTAAACTGCAATTACTTTTGCACCAACCTAATAAATTGATATATTTATAGGAAAACTTGAATTGGAGCAATAAATATGCCCTGAGGCTCTGGGGCATCATAAAGTATTTGTTTTAGTCTTTGTGATTTATTGCTTTATCAACAGGTCAGTATGTATGTTCAGAGATGGATAATTCACACTTAAATCTTGTTTTTCTCTATTCTCAAGCTTAAATTACAGGTTAAGAGCAGAGGCAAAATAACTAAACCAAAAAAAAGGCTACAGAAAATATGTAATATTTAACTTGAATCTTAATTTCAATTTAGAGCCCAGTGTTGAGTTTTCACATCTGTCTAGGGGCAAACACCTCTGGTATTTGTCAATAAGCAAAAGAAAAATATTGGCTTTCAGATAACAGGCATTTGGTGAACTGGCGACAGTCATGCAAGCGAGAATGTTCAAATGACTTCAGCTCTTTCTAGCTTCATTATGTCAGGCTGGCAGATCACATATGGCATTATGGAAATCAGCAAATGAAAACCATATTGATCAGCATTGAGAACAAATGTAAAAAAGGTGGTCTTGAGGAGGAGCCTCGGAGAAGAATGCTTTCCTGGTCAACCTGATAGGCCCTTGTTAAGGCCTTTTAATCATTTATTAACGTAACCCTCCTTCTTCCCTTTCCACTCAGATTACCTCAGCCACAGAGCATCCTGCTCCATTTATCTTTTAATGTTTCCTTTATTTAATTTATTTTTAAGCTCTAAGTTATACTCTGATTTCAGAATTGAGTTTTACTTTTCATGGGATTGTTTTAAGTGACTTAAATGACTTTTCCCAACAAGGCTCACCAGGCATTCAAAGGAAGAAAAGCATTTGCTGAGATTCACCTATCAGCAAATAATTTACTTGGTATGCACCACAACCAAAAGCAGAAAGACAGAGACAGTCAGCCAGACACATAAAAAAAAGAGAGAGAGAGAGAGAGAGAGAGAGAGAGAGAGAGAGAGAGAGAGAGAGAGAGAGAGAGAGAAAGAGAGAGAGAGCAAAATCTGAGTTGTTCCTAAACCAAATTCTCTCGTTAAGGTTTGGGTCAGTGTTTCAATTTTTCGGTCTTTTTTTTTTCCAGGGTTTGGAATTTAGCCTGGTAAGATTACTTTAGGTCTAACACTGGAATCTCAGTCACCTTTCTTTTTCCTCTTCATCCTGTGACTTCAGTAGAAAGCTGGAGTTTCCTTTTATCTTGTTACTTTGGGAGGAAAATTAGAGTAATATTCTGTCTGCCTAAGGGAGAGAGAGAAATGGAAGTCCGTGGTTTGTGGAGAATTCTGTGTTCCTCGAGTGTTCTCACCTGAAATGCATCTCCAGTTTTGTAGGTTTCCTGCCTTTCCTAAGTCACGTTCAGTCCTGGTTTTGAACGGGCTTGTTTCTCTCCTCCTCTTCCCTTCCAACTTCTGCTTCCCTTACATTGTTTTGTCCAGGTTCATCATTTTTGGTAAGACATTTCAAAGGTGTTTTTTTTTTTTCCCATATGGAACTGTGTCCTTTTGTAGTGATAAGTAACCTGTGGGTGTGATTCTTTGGAATATTGATTAGCATATGATAATAATTGTTTCTACCCTGGTTTGGGGCATCAATCCCTCCTGAAAGAGATTCATACAAATATGAGAAAACTGAAATACAGTTATAAGTTAATGCCCTGAAACTGGTGCATACAAACCACCTCTATGATGAACTCTATTCATGAGTCATTCAGATAATTGACCAAACAGAATATTTGCTATTTTTCCCCTTTTGAAACCACTTGAAAAAGAAAAACTCTTCAACATTGAACAATTGAGGTATCACTGTCCTATAAATTTAACATTGAATTCTGAAATAGGTATTCATAAACAGCAAAAAATGTGGTTAATCTCTGGGTGCTCTGGGTGATTAAATCATTGTACTTTCTTTTTGCTCTGGACTCCTTGTCTGTGACCGTTGGGGCCTGATTTTTTAAATCTTTGCTTTCCCATGCATTTGGAGGGAATATTTGTGATCGATTTAGATATCAAAAGATGTACAATGTGTACATCTAATTTATCTAACTAGAATCAAGAATTGTGTTTTACTTTGGTTTTTCCCTTGAGATTCCAAAGATACATTCAATAATGTATTTGAAAAAAAAATCCGTGTATAAAATCTATATTATTTTTTTCTTCTTGCATGCTCATTGATTTCTGAGTGCTTTTCCTCATAGACTCACATTACTATCCCACTTTCTTTTCTGGGCTCTACATCAAACAGTGTAGGAATTACAGCAGGAGTGCTATCTGTGCAAGACTTACTCTCCTTGTTTGTTGCAGAAGAGCAGAACATGAAACAGTGAGTGGACTATGCAGAAACCCTCTCCCTCTCCAGCTCTTTTTTTTCCCCCTCTCCCTCCCTCCTTTTTCCAATCTTCCTCTCCCTCTCTCTCTCTCTCTCTCTCTCTCTGTCTCTCTCTCTCTCTGTCTCTCCCATCCTCTCTCCCCATTCCCAATGGGAGTGTTGTTTATAGAGCATTATAATTTATAACTGAAGAGAGTGGATTTAATTTCAGTGGAGAGGCTCGCCAGCAGGGCGCCAGCCTGCAATCATATGAATCAGCAAGCTGCAAACTCTATTGAATGGAAAGTATTATCGCTGGCCACAAACGGACACTGTTTCTCCTAAACAACTCCCTTGGTGCAGGAAGACCTTGTCTTCATTCATCTCTTTTACATATCTACTTCTGTTTTAATTTTGCCATTTCCTAAAAGTGTTTTCTCTTTAGATTGCAACTTTTCTCTAACTACCTTATTTCCTGAGCCAACATTGGAAACTGCTATTGTATATTTCTGGATGATTTGATATTTCTTCTGTCTCCATTTATACCATGTATGACTTTAGTTTTCCCTTCTTCCTGCATACAAGTCTTTTTCTTTTAATGGGAGCTGTTAAACATGCAAACAAGACTGTGATGAACCATTAGCATTAATATTGTAAAATGCTAGTCAGTTTCAATCACCTAAAGTTTTATTTAATCATGGATGTTTTGTTTATACTTGGATATATTTTCTACATTCATGGAAAGATTTATTCTCTTGTCCTTCAGACATCTGGGAAATGATTTCTTATTCTTTACATGACCCATCAAATCTCTTGTAATGTTAATATCTGTACCTTTATACCAGGTTTTACAGTCTTTTTTCAGAAAGTGCTAGAATATGTGCATGACTTTTTGTGGTTGGTATTTGTTTTAATCCAACCTCTGCTGCTCTCATGTAGCTAAGCTAGATCTCTGAATCATTTTTTAAAAATCAAGTTGGACCTACAAAGCTGGTACCTTTTTCAAACGTATTTTATTGAATTCATGTACCTGTTATAATTGTTGGTAATTTTGGTAGTGAACCTTCGACTGAGATTAGACAGATTGCATTAATAGTGCATCAAATATCGGGCTATCTTCATTCAGACTTGAATAATTTCAACACTCATATCTTAACAATGAAATTCAAGTTGCACAACTATCTGGCTGACGATACTGATATTTGCTTAAGGGGAGAAAGGGATAATACATGAGGCAGTCAGGAGGCTCTTGTAAAAGAATTCTATTTAGACATGGGTGGGAAAGCCAGACTAGTCTGACTGCATTTGTTTACAACAACGGTCTTATACATTTTAAAAATACTAACAAATACAAAAGTTGACAAATAACCAAAATATCAAAACCCAGAAATGTGATATGAAGTTCACATTTTTTTTATTGTCAGAAATGTATTTATTTTCTTGTAGATGTAAGGGGAAATTATATATCAGCTTGCCTAGTTCCTTGACACAATTTTACATCAACAAGTCAAAATATGTGTAACCACAATTTTTCTCATTTAAAGTACAAACTTAGGAATCCACATGTATTGATAAATTTTCTCCTTTAAAGCCTGAGAATAGAGTTATAGTCTTGTCTGTCTCAGCTTGGAATTTTTTTTTTTTTTTTGCCTTTGATTACTCAATAAGAATCACACATAGGAACAGAAAATCAATATGTTTACTTCTGCTTATTTTCAAAATTGAATGTTGCTATGGTTTAATATCAGAGAATGGATATCCAGTGTCAGCCTAGGGAGGTTTCGTTTGGTTTAGTTTTAAATTCCTGCCGGTGGTAGTTGTAACCTCTATCAACAATTAATTATCAACAAAAGTAAAATTTCTTATCACTTCGTTTTTATTCCCAAAAGCAGTATGGGAAATGAGGAAGAAAACTGTGAGGTGATTGCAGGTGAATGTGTTTCTAAATCCTTTTATTCCTGACTTACAACCAGTTGGTAAGCCTGGCTCATGACGTGTGGATTTTTATTGAGAGAAGAAAAAGTACAGGCAGCTCTGTAACGGATATCTTTATACAGAAATCTTGTGCATTTTTAACATCCTTGTGGAGGAGGGAGAACCAGAGTGAAGCGCAAACATTTGAGGAAGGTTGGAATGACTCAAAAATGGTGAAAAGCCTTTATCCGTTTCTTTTCCGAGGCAGGCAAAGGGAGGTTTTTGTCCTTTTACTTGAGTCTTGTGGGCATACTTATTGTGTTTTGTTTGTTGCCGGTTTACCTAAAAGATGTCCTCCTTTCTACCTGTAATGTAATGTAAGGTTCATTCTGATTAAGTCCTATTTTTTAGAAAAATTCTACCATAAGAACTCTCAAAACCCAATCTAGAACAGATAAATTCTGTTTGCCTGCATATTTAGAAGCAAAAGATTAATTTCTTTAAATTAGTGCCCATCATTAAATTGATTCCTTTGAATATTGAAGTAGAAAAAGACATGTGGTAGTTATCTATGATTCAAGTGAAAATATATATTGAAAATAGAATCATCTATATATACATTTGTCCAAAATCTTTGTATGCTACTAGATTCAGAAATATAAATGAAGTGCAGGGAAGTACACTTCACTAAAAAGTTGCTTTTTTGTTCTAAAGCCAGGTTGTTGTTTTTCGTTTCTTTTCTTTTTTCTTTTTTTTGCACAATTCTTGCACGTTAGAGTGACCTGACTTCTTAATAAGTTATCTGATGCCTTGATCAGAAAAACCTTTATAAAAGAGTGGATTTTTAAAATGTTACTAGGTGACATTGTAGAAATCCCTACCCTGGTCATATAGGGAGTATATTGCATTTTTATAATTGCTATTGGCTTCCTTGACTGTTCATATCTAGAGTTTCAAAGCGTTGTTTTAATAAAGCGTGTTCGGGCATCTAGGCCAACAGCTATGTTTCCCCTGCCTGTAACTCTGCTTCTGGACCGTGTGCTTGGCCGACTTCGCACAGCTTAGAAGTCAGCTGCATCTGTGTGAGCCAGCTCTGCTTTGACTGGGAGCAGTTGAGTACACCACTTGTTTTCTTTTCTAAATATCACAAAAGTTTTATTTTTCCATTTACTCAGGCTTTCTAAAAAAAAATGATTGCCTTGGGCTAAATGTTTACCAATTTTTCTAACGTCTATGCTTCCAAAATATAAAAAAGATCATGGCCTAATTACTGATTGTAGTGGATAGCACTGTGGTCGATCCAGTGAAAACTGTGACCTTGGTGGGGGATGGGGAAAGGCCCAACTGGTGGCTGCTTTCCTCACTTTTTGGAGCTTTGATGTGTTCCTGCAACTGATATAAGTGCAGGGGGGTTCAGGGAGAGGCAGCTGGCTGGCAGCGACAGATTAAAATATTTCTGACCCACAAAAGTAACCAAATGCCCATATTTCTTCATTTAACATAATTAATACCTTGTATTTCCACTGACTTTGATAAAGTGGCCTTCCTCCTCCCACCCCATCCCCCTTCCCTCTGTCAACTTTGGGAAGACTGCAAGAGATCTATAGTTAAAATACTCTACAGATGATGAAGGATAGCATGTCTTAAAAAAGCTAACATCAAAAGTCTCAATTAGGTTGCTGCCTAGCAGGAAGCTTATAACCACATTAAAATGGAAAAGTTATTTCATTTTTAGTATACTGTATTTCAGCAGCAAGGGTTGCAATCTAAGCAAAATGAAACATTTTGGTTTGGCTGTCAAGTAAATCCACATTTTGTTATAAATGTGTAATTACAGGAAATAATATGAAAAGAAAAGTGTTAAACATTTCTTATCATATATTGTTATAGAGGAATTTGGTACATTTGGAACTTAGAAAAAGTCTGGGATGGATTTTGGTCATGTTACAAGGTCTACTTGTTGCATTTAATTTGAAGCAGTTGTCCTTATTTTGTTATCACAGAGCACAGTGTTTTTCAACTTTTTTAAACGACAGAGACAGTGGCACCAAATAGTCCTATAGGTTTAGGCTATATTTGATGGATTGTGTGATTGTATCAATGTCTTTTTTTTTTTTTCTTCCCATTTTGCACCTCAGTGTACACATTTCTGAATGAAAAGACAGACGATGTCTTTATTTTAAACAATCTAAGTAATGGTTGAGCAAGCCATCTGGAAAGGTGATGTCAGCTGAGGGCAAGGGTGGTGGCTGGTGAGGGTAGTCGTCCGCCTTTTCCCCCCAACATACACATCAGCCTCCGCAAATCCAGTTTCATGGTGCTTGAGTTGCTGTCTGGTTGGTTGAACTTATTCTCCTCAGCTGATATTTAACTATTACATTGTTCTGGAAAAATATCAGTACTACCTTCTCTGGCCTTTACAAACGTGATTTCTGGACAAAGATGAGCTGCACTGATCTGCTATGATGGACAGAATTCAATTATATTACTCTCAGAGGGGTAAAAGGCACGCATTTAATGCCGTAACTAGATTGGACTCCTACTAAGAAATCCGAAATTTGTGTTTAATAGCCAGATAAATGTAGAGCTGATTTACATTTACAGGCGATTGTAGATTTGGTTGATAGGATATAAAGTTTGGTCTGTATGTAGATGGTGTTACTACCCCAAATGATATATAGAGAGGGTACCAACTAAATATATATATATATATATATATATATATATATATATATATATTTATTTATATATATATTTATATATGTGTGTGTGTATATATATATATATATATACATTTTAAGAAAGGAAAAAAACAATTAAAATTGTAATACTCAATATATACCAATAACAAAAGATGAATACAAGTCACGTTTGACTTCTGCAATTACAAGAGGTGCTCAAAGCGGTTACCATCAGCATCAAGACACTTCTGATTACGGCGAACTACTGTTTGAGCAATGTTGACCAGTGTCCACTTGTATACATTTTTTTGGCACCCCCAGTGTACATATCCTGGTCTTGCACTATTTTTTTTATTAAGTAAAAATTGAGGGTATCTTATTGGAAAATATCCTGGACTAGTAAACAGACAGTGGCTGCAATGGTATGGAGCCACCAGTCTTACAGGAGTGTGTGTGGTTCCCATAAGAAGGGGCAGCCCCATGAAGATTCTGATTCTCTGTGGGGTGGGGAAAGGGACAGAATCATTTCATGAGGGAGGGCTCGTAATGGAATTGCACAAGTGCTCCTGACAGCTGGGTTTCTTTTTAATTCCCCACAAATAGATATTTCATATGTATTTGTCTCCACAGAAAGGGGGTTTTCTCCTCTTACAGGAGGACGGACAGACACACACACCATATTTTATTTGGAGATGTCCCCATAGAATTCCCCACTACCTTTTCCCTGTCTGCTGTACAGCAGCAAGAGGGTCCCAATCGTAAACCTCACGGGTATGGTTCACTGATTTGTTTGGACTCTGCATTTATTTTAGCAGACTTCTCTGAGAGCTTTTTGCAGTTTTCAGCTTTTTGTTACTGAAAACAAAAATAAGTAAACCAGTTCAAGGATATAATTCTCTTTCTGAAATTGATTCGGTGTCATAGTGCTCTCCTTGGGGAGGAGCTATATCTCCAGCCAAGACTGGAACCTGAGGAACCAGTCCTGATGGAAGATGAGAAAGAACAGGGTATTATTTTACATTCTTAATGTTCCTGCCTTTTCTTATTATTTGAGACATTCAAGAGGACCAATATGGTATTAGAATTTTTTCCTTAAAAAAAATTATATACATACGTATATCTTGTTCAAGTTTTAGATGTACTTCTAGAAGTTTAGTCTTACTTTGTGAAAGATCAGGCCCACAGTCTAGTCATATTCATTCAGCCACTTTCCGTTGAACACCTATTGTGCGATATAATAGTGAATTCCTAAAATGTATTTACCAAAATAGATGTCGTTCCCATTATAGGAGTGAAACACTGCAGTGTGCGTGATAAATATCATTGAATGAGACATTTCTTCTACATGAAAACATAGGGGATCAATTCTTCACAACTATCAGGAAATGGGATAGTTTCTTTTCTACTAACATCTGACCAAGAGATTTTAGGTTTGAAGGAATAGCTACAATACATTATTCCAGATTCTGCCCAGATTCTGTAGAACTGCCCAGATTCCTTACTTAATTTACGTTAAAGGTTTCATTGCAGAGTCATTTCTGGAATATAGGTTAATGAGTGGTAATATTTCATTAGGAGTCAGAGAAACAAACAAATACGATGCAAATAGGCTGAAGATTTAATTGACGTGATCATATTGTTAGGCACTGAAATCAATGATAAGGATGTGACTTTTTTTAAATTTTGGAGACATCGATGTTGGGAAATTTATAAAACCCTTATTAGGAGGCAGTAAAAGTACCATGCAATTATGTGTATAGTGGTTTTGAAACACTGGTATGATATTGAAGTGTCTTCTAAATCATCAAAGAAATTTGAAATTATGTTTAATATAGTTTTTGTATTGAGCATGATTCATTCTTTTCTAGTTTCTTATATGTTAGTATTAACATATGATAGCTATGATTCTTCTCCATTAATAAGAATGTTCTGTTAACCCTAACATGTTATGTCCTGTTTGGACCACTTTCGTGGTCTGTTTTAAGAATGCTGAACCATATAAACCTTACCATGGGCATTCAGATTGAAAGGTGATGGTCCCTACTTGGTTCTCCATAGAGCTGTCTGTCCAAGAAGCAGAGTGCTGAGCAGGCCTTCCTGGGAGAATGCATGCCGTGATGGTTTCCACCCATTAGATTCCTACTCCTTTAGATGCCCTTTCCTCTCCTTACAGTTTTCTTAGTTATCTGATATTTTTCAAAGGAAGCCCTCTTAGGCCTCAGGGTACCTAAATTAGAGACTTTTCTCCCAATGGAAGCCCTGGGATCCAGAGGAATCGGAACAAACACACCTAAGAATGCAGATGCTCTGCAGGAAATCACTTGCTCTTACGGCCCATCTTTATTTAGCTCGGCCATACCTACTTCAATAGCATCATGCATTCTGGGGTCATTAATGTGATTTTTTTTAAATTATTGTAATTTATAGAGAACTCTTCACTTACATTATTGCCTTAATTAATCCTTGAAATACTTCAGGCGGTAATTATTATTTTATATTCTATAGATGCGTTAACTGAGTCTTAGAGATTTGAAGTCATTTCAGCTCAGTGAGTTAAGTGTTAGATCTAGCTGGGAGTCACACTGGGGTTCTGTAAATCCAAAGACTGACTTTCCACCATGTGACACTGCCTCATTCTTTGTGATGGTAATGATCATAGCTCAAGTAGGTAATTGCTACTTTGGCTTCTCAATGAACAAAGGAAACTGAGTCTCTTGATAAGTTTTCCCCCATTCTTGCTAGTTTAGGGGATTCCCCTTCTCAGTTCGTTTTCATCCTCGTAAAACAAAACACCTTTCTCAGGAGCTCCTTTTGGCAAGTTATAAACTAGAAAAGCCTTGGATTCCTTCATGGCATATTGTTGTCATATAAAGGAACTTATATAATGATAGCTTCATCAGTCTTCCCTCCAACCTACTTCTAGTTAAAAGGCAGTTTATGACAGGGCTTCAAAATGCTAGGTTACAGCCCTATGAGCATTTTCTTATTATGAGAAATAGGTAGATATTACCGAATACTTACTTCTTAGCAGTGTGGGGGATGAGAAAACTTTGTTCCTTTCTCAATTCAAGGAGCTTTAGTTGGGAAAGATGAAGCAATAATGCATTCGAAGTACTTAAAAGATGAAATGGCCAGAAGGCATAATATGATCAATTGCAAGATTAATTGTACAGCTAGTAAATGCTTTGCATTCAGGGAAAGGAGAATCACAGTCTTTGAATTATATCATTGACAGAGTCCTTAAGAGAAGGTAAAACTTTGCAAAATTAATATACAGGCTTAAATTTACATAGCAAGATATTGCCATATCTAGAATTCAAATTCAGGCCTTTTCATTGCCAGTTTCTTGCCTGGACTATACTCTCTCCCTGACCTTTAATCACTTAGATTTTGAGAGAGAAATGAAATCTTGCCATCAGTATCTTTAAGCTTTCCTATGTAATGTCTACATTCTGAAAGATCTTCTTGATGACTCTTATACACCAATTTCGTATCTGTTTACACCTATCATGTAGAGCTGTCTCGGCCCTTGAGCCTTTTCTAGTTCTCTTTTCTCCTACACTTTGTGTTTTGAGTTTAATCACTACACTGCAAAATGGTTTGACGTAATTTTGTGTAAAAAAAAAAAATGAAGTACTCAAAATTTATTTTGAACAGCGACGTTGAATCATTAATGACTGCATGGAGATTAGGTCATAATTTTCTCACCTTATTCAAATGTTTATCTCTAATTTTTCTACTGCCAAAGTCTAGAATTCCAAAGTGTCTTTCCTCGGTAATTTAATTAGGCCACAAGTTTGAGGCTTAATGATGGATCAAAAAATGTATGATATGCTTGAGAGATCAAGACAGCAAATTGATGACTGTTGTAGCAGAGGTTGGCAAATGTGGGAGAGGGAGCAGGTCCTGTGCTGCAGGATCTGAGTCAATGATCAAGGTCAGCCTCAGTTCATTAACTCCTTCTGAGGGCTTATACTCATTGTAAATATAACTTCTCATACCTTATATTCTAATTACAATATAGTACGGTTTGGGAATGGCTTTTGTTCACTCCAGTTCATGTCCTAGAGTAATATAGGATGTTGAAAGATCTATAGTAGTATAAGTTGATTTCTGGTCATTTGCCTTGTTTCCTAGTACCCACAGATGGAAAATTTTACTGCTCAAGATACAGAGGTTCTCATCCATCGGCACATTAGGCTGGGGGCTGGAGGGCCAGGGGGAAGGCTATTCTTAACCTAATCATCTAAAGCCATCATTTGTTTTAAGAAGTAATATACAGGGATTTTTATTGTGCTCTCAGCTAACACACTTTTAAAAATTGGCATGTAGTTCATGCTAATTTTTGGGACCTCACAACCAAGAAATATGTTTTTTTTCAACAATTCTAATACCCATTTCATGCTTTGTTTACACAGTACCATACATTGTTTTAACCATAAATTGCTATAAGCCTACTTTTAGCTTGAAGCAAAACGGTAAATGACTTTAAACGTAACAATTTTTATGAAATCTAGAATGAAGATAACATCTTATATGTCCAGTCCTTTGCACAGAAGTATAATAACTTGGTTTGGAGTTTTACCCATGGATAACCTAACTGTGCTGTGAGATAGCATTCTTTTATTTAAGGATTCCTCAGTGTGCTTTAGAATCTCTCAACACCAGCTTTCATAAATAAACACAAAATCAGAAAAGCTAATATACTTTTTCATTTGTTATAGAGATCTTAAAGACCATTTGAGAATCAGACAGTTGTGTTGGTGATGTGAATTAGACTTTTTTCAAGCTGAAGATACTTTTGGATATTGCAAAAATTTTTTGCTACTCTCATTTAAAATAGATTTTGTTCCTTTCAATTTCTGTAAGTTGATTGTAATAAAGAGGAAATAATTAACATTCATTTTCTAAGCATTAATTGGGTCCTCCATGCATAGAATTTTACAAAGCCTTCAATGAATGCAGGTACCAGACTTACCCTTCTACCTGAAGCAAACTGGGCAATTATATGATACAATGGTTTTCAAGTTACTGAGTATCAGGCAACTAAAGACAATGATCCCTGAGAGATGGGAAACAAATGAAGTGAGCCCTGCAATATGTCCTGGCACAGGAAGGGGGAATCAAGGTAAGCACAGTAGTCTTTCTGACTGGAACAGATGAAGCTGGGATTTGGAGGAGGCCAAGGTGTCTAGCTTTCACAGGTGAGAATACCATACAGGAGAGAGCTGCACAGATAGAGAGCCCAAAAGACCTGCAGAGGATACCCTACAAGCCTTCAGCTGAGTACTAGTCAGTACACAAGAAATTACCCAAGGTCCAGGGAAGATTCATCCAAAAATATTAGAGGGAACATTCATTGGAGCTCGTGCAGGGCTGGAAATAGTTTTTGTTTCTTCCATTTACAATGGAGAGAATACTCAGAAGGTCTTTGCTTCCACGGTAGGGCAAAATTTCTCCCAGACTATACAACTTCAGTCCAGCCTAACAAAGCTTAAAAGCAAGACCCAAGGTATATCATAACCAAATTGCTTAAAGCCAGTGATAAAAAGAAAAATGTGCTTTTTACACTATACATGAAGTGTTATAATATTCCCTAGTGGTAGACTTTGATAAGTTACAAATATGTGATATAAATCCTAAAACAATCACTAATATAACAAAGATTTATATAGCTAATAAGCCAACACATGAGAGAAAATAGAATCCTAAAAATATTGAATTAATCCAAAGGAAGTCAGGAAGAAGAAAAAGAAAAAAGGGAACAAAAAATATGTGGACAAATAGAAAACACATAGCAACATGGTAGATTGAAACCCAACCATATCAAAATCATATAAAATGTAAATGGCCTAAACACCCATTAAAAGACAAATTGTCAGGTTGAATAAAAAAGATTCAATTATATATTGCCTATAAGAAACCCACTTAAATATCAAGACACAAATAGGATGAAAGTAAAAGGATAGGAATAATAATATAACATGGTAACACTAATCAATAGAAAGCAGCAATGGTTATATAGTGTTTCCCCGAAAATAAGACCTATCCGGACCATCAGCTCTAATGCGTCTTTTGGAGCAAAAATTAATATAAGACTCAGTCTTATTTTAATATAAGACTGGGTGTAATATAATATAGTATAATATAATATAATATAATATAATATAATATAATATAATATAATATAATATAATATAATACTGGGTCTTATATAATATAATATAATACCAAGTCGTATATTAATTTTTGCTCTAAAAGACGTATTAGAGCTAATGGCCCAGCTAGGTCTTATTTTCAGGGAAACACAGTATTAATAAAAGTAGACCAGAAAAAAGAATATTATTACAGAATAAGAGGTCATTCATAATGTTAAGGGTGTTAATTCATGAAGAGGACCTACCAATTCTAAATGTTTATATGCCTAATTACAGAGCTTCAAAACATATAAAACAAAAATGAACTGCAAGCAGAATTAGGCAAACACAATTATTGTTGAAGATTCCAACATCCGTTTATCAATAACTGAATAAACAGACAATCATCAGGGAGAGAGACAATCATCAAGGTTACAGAAGACTTGAATAACTCTAATAGCCAACTTAATCTACTTGACATTTTTATATAATATATATGAATATATATATTCATATATATTATATATATAATATATATGAATATATATATTCATATATATTATATATATAATATATATGAATATATATATATTATATAAAAATGTCAAGTAGTATATATATATGTAAACCTCCATCATCACCTGCATTACCATCTTTGTTTCAGGTGCACACAAAATATTTACCATGATAATCCATATTCTGGGCCATAAAACAAGCCTTAATACATTTAGAGGATTTCAGTCATACACAATGTGTTCTCTGACCACAATGCCATTAGATTAGAAATCAGTAATCACAAGATATTTGGAAACTAACACTTCTAAAAAATCATGGATCTAAGAAGAAATAAAAATTAGAAATTATTTTGAGCTGAATGAAAATTAAGACACAACATATCAAAATTTGTAGGATGCACCATAGCAGTACTTAGAGGAATATATATATATAGAACTAAATGCATATACATGTTAGAAAAGAAGAAAGGTATCAAACTGATGACCTCAGCTCCCATCTCAAAAAACTAGAATAAGAATCAAAGTGGAAATCAATTAAATAAAATCAGAAAAACAATAAAGAAAATCAATGAAAGTTTAGTTTCTTAGTTTCAACACCAAAAAGTGTGGTCCATAAAAGAAAAAAATGATAAATTGGACTTCAAGATCAAGAACATCTGTTCTTATAATGACAGTATTAATGGAAGCCATACACTGGGAGAAAATATTTGTAAATCCCATATCTACAGAAGGACTTTTATCCAGTATATGTAAATATGTAAGAACTCAATAATAAGAAAACAGCCAACTTAAAAATTGGGCAAGTGATTTGAATAGATTTCACTGAAGAAGAGATACAGATAGTAAATAAGCACATGCAAAGATCTTTAGCATCATTAATCATAATGAGATGTCACTACACACTTACTAGATTGCATAATATTAAAAATACTGATCATACCAAGTCTTGGCAAGGACATACAGCAGCTAGAGCTCTCATCACCACTGTTGGAAATATAGAATCATACAACAATTTTCCAGTTTATTAAATATTAAACATTTACCTACTATATAGGACTAGCCATTCCACTCTTCAGTTTTTAACCAAGAGGAATGAAAACGTGTCTTTATAAAGACACGTAGTACATCAAAATTCATCTGTAGCTGTATTTGTCGTGGCCAACAACTGGAAACAACTCAAATGTCCATCAACAAGTAAATGGATAAATAAATTGATGTTCATCCATAAAATGGAATATGACTCAGCAATAAAAAGGAATGAAGTTTTGATAAATGCAATAACATGGGTAGATCTCAAAATAATTAAGTAAAAGGAACCATACCAAACAAGTACTATATAGTTTTATTTATATAAAATTATAGAAAATGCTGACATATTTATGGTAATAGAAAACCAATGAATGATTTCCTAAATGTAGAGGTGGGGTGAGGGGAGAGATGGATTACAAAGGGGCATGATAGATATGTTCCATTACCTTGATTGTGGTGATGGTTTCATGGGTGTAGACATAGGTCAAAACATCAAATTTTACACTTTAAATATGCAGTTTATTGTATGTCAATTAAATTGTTAAATTCTCTAGGATGGCATTGTCTACCCTCATTCTAAATTCTGTTTAGTAATGCTATTTTGAGACTTTTGGTTTAATGTTCCAATTAATCCAGTAGGTCATTCCTTTGGAAGTTAAACATTATCTACCCATTGTACTTACCTTGTTTCCAAACCCATCACTATTTAATGAGAAAACCAAATCCAGGACATTTTGATTCTGAACTAAACCAATAGAATGGATTTTTACATAAGAACATGTGTAACAGCTACTAAATGCATAATCTTTTGTCTTACATTTCTACATCCCATAATAAAGAAAATATTAGACACTTGTATCTTTGAACGTTTAGGTTACTGTTTTGCATTAGACTCTCAAATACAGACTCAAATTCTGAACATTTTAAAAAATTACCTCTCACATTCACTAGTATGGCTCTAGAATGTTTGGTGGGCTATACTCACTCAGTTGGCCATCTTATTCCGTGAAAGTCCTGCTTGGACATTATATTTCAAAATCTGTATTACAAAGTGTTTTATCCTTTTATTAGTTTAGTACTTTAAGCCTTAGACATAAGAAAGAAGACTATCAGTGAAAATCAATTGAAATGCAGTTAGATAAAGATCTGTTGTACTGGGCAGAAGGCTTAGTTGCAGCACGATATAATCAATTAGGACCCTCCAGCTGCATACAGAGTTTTACCCAGCCAATCACTTTTCACACGTTTCTTCCATTAGCTTGACTACAGTTCTTTTTTTTTTTTTTTAATGTGAATTATGATGAATGAGATTGTTGTTATGAATATAGAGATGGGTCATTACCCTACAGAAACCAGACTCTGCTGGCGTTTAGTGATTAGGCCTTTCTTCTCCAGCTATCAATAAAGTATAAATTTATCTGTCTCAAACTATAATTGGGAAGCTGTAGTCATTGTTATCTAATTCGTTCAACAATGTTATAATCACAAATTGTTTTTGTTCTTCTGGATAATTTACATAACTTTTAAGTTAGCTGTGAGGGTGAAGGAATAAAATTTATCAAACAGTGATGGGACATTTTTCATAGCTTAAAATTAAATAAATATCCCTCAGGAATTAGTACCCCAAAATTTAACAACCTGGGGATAGCCCTTCAAGATGTCAAAAAATGAAAATAATGAGTGAAGCTTACGTTCCGTACATCAAGACACTGGAAGTTTGCAAAGTAATGAGCATTACCTTATTACAGAAGTCCTATAGTTGTTAAATTCTAAAAATTGTGTGACTGTTTTTCCTGAGATGGTGTTGGGGAATTCAAGAGGGAGAAAGGAGTTGTTGGATTTGACTGAGATGCATCACTGGCAAAATGGGCCAATCAGCCAGCCTGACATTAGCATGTTTTATGGGGGGAAAAAAAAATCAATCCTTGGCACATCTCCACAGGGGTAGATTAATAACAAAGTCCTGCTATAAACTATCAAATTAAAATCAAAATTAGTCTTTTTTGTTTGTGATGTTCTTAAAAAATAGTTTTTGTTTTGTTTGTTATTTTGTTGTTGTTGTGATTTTAACTTTTTCCCATTCTAGCCTCCTATTGTCACAGAACAGGGCTTTTTAAAAAAAAATCTAGAATATGGTGCCTACAATACTCGACCCTCATAGATGTCAACAGATGGATAGGAAAATTTCGTTGTCTGCAGGCATAAGTAATTTTAACATTATACAGAAAAGTAGGAACTGTTGCCTGATTGCAGTGGATACCAAAGAAAACTCCAATAGAGATGCTGTTTTTGGAAGTTGAAAGTTAAAGCTGGCCAGCCTTTGAGGTTCATTGATGAAAAGACCTTTGTGTTTTGTGCCACCAGAGTGGGGGAGGAGTGCTCAGTACTAGAAGAGTTAATAAACACCAATAGCTGTGCTCATCGTGTCTGCAGTAAGCTCTAATCTGTAAGCTTGATTACCACCTAACCCTCTATCTGTTGCCCCCCCCCTTCACGCACTGCGGGGGCTTTATCGCAGTATTAGTGGCATTTTGCCCAACATCGGCTTTAGGGAAATCATTCTACAAGAAAGAAAAACAGAAAGACGGGATCTGTCTGCTGTGTGAGGTCATCAACACAAGAATAACCTTGTGAGCTCCAGAGGGCAGGAGGGAATGTCTGTTCTTCTTAGAAATTTGCAGGTGAAATAACATTGTCCTTTTTGCAGCCCAACTTGTTGCAAGGCCTAATGGCATCCCCTATCTAGAAGGACTCACTTTAGATACTTTCCACAGGATATTCAGTTGTATAACATGGAGAGCCCTTTATATGTGCTGTGACCTTTCATAACAATATGTTTGCAAGCCGTAGCTGGGATTTTTTTTAGAGACACACATTCGCACAGATTTGCTATGTAATTAATTCTCAGTATTGAAAATATCCTAGTGTCTGAGACCAGATTCATTGCTCCCTGTCTTGCCAAACATTATTAAGTCATTAGTGTAGGGGACTTGTTGGGAAGGACTGATTAAAAGTTCAGGGAAGCCCTCGTACATTTGTATGTTAATCCCCAGAGTTTTCCAGTATTCTCTTTTCTCTTTCTAATGAGTAGTCTGAGAAGATATATATTATTTCATTTTTTAAAAATCTTGGAAGATAAACCAAGACAGAAAATGATTATGGCTACAGATAAGCGATTACAGCCAACAAGCTATAATAAATAAATACTGAGCCAATATACTGTTAAATCGAGAACCACTGGGTAGAAATAATGTGGCTTAAAATTTGACCCTGTGTTGTCAGAGGATATTAGAGAAACAGTGAAAGTTGTCCCTTGTCCCCAGCATATTCCAGAGTTGATTGTCAGGTCACCTAAAGAATAGGTGTGCCTTATAAGTCTGAGGAAACAACTCAGACTGTTATAGCAAGTGACGGGCCTTGATAGTAAGTGTTGGCAGATACGTGCTACCTTTATGCTACCTTTATCAGGACATTTTGGTCTCATGCTGTGTGTCTGTGCAGTGGAACAAAAAGCAGCAGTCCGACCTCATAGGTGGCTTTGCCTGCAGTAGGCTTTGTTATTTATGCACAGAATAAAATGACCACTAAATAAGATGACCATGCAGAGCCCAAGAATAGAATATAAGCTCCATGAGGCTGGGCCTCATCTTCTGTCATGGAATTCCCAGCAGTTGAACAGCCCCTGCCAAAAAATGGCAACTTGATATAACATTTTAATTAATTAATTGGCATGCCTGGTGAGGAAGAAGAGATGATTAGATCCTGGCCTGAGCGCGTTCTTATACGGTAAGGCCTGAAACACTGCAGGCCCAGTGGTTTGGTCAAATGAGGGATTCTAAACAGATCAGACAAAAAGGATGGAGTTGCCATGAGATAATTCTGATAGCAACTCAGAGACCTGAGAAGCTACTCATCGCAATAAGCCTTTTATTTTGAACCTTTACTAAACCATTTATGGGCCAATACACCAGAAAACAGTCTTTTGTGTACTAACACAACCCCCAAACGTAAATATTCCAATCATTTCCTTATGATGGTCTGAAGTAATTTCTTTTCTCTTTGGGAAAAAAAAAATCTGCAAATTGATATTTCTTTCTGAGTTGCCAGATGATGATAAAGCTCAAGGAGAGGAGACTCAGTGTGGTAGTAGACTACTCACTCATAGGGCTGAGAAGATGTCTTGAGAGATGAATGAAACATCAAATTTGAAAAAAGTTTCGGGGCATGGTTAAGGTGAAGCGGAATGAAAGGACATGAAGAGTGAAGTATGAAGGAGAAGATTGTTAAGAGATAAAGGACTGATGCTCAGTGAATTGGCTTCTCTCATAACGTTTAAGAATGAATTCCTGCTTCCACCCCCAACCCTAGGCCATCATTGTGATTTCTCTCTCTACGTATTTGTCTGTTCTTGATAATTCATATAAATGGAGTCATACAGTGTGTCATCTTTTGATTCTGGCTTGTTAGTATAATGTGTTTGAGGCTCGTCATGTTGTAGAATGTATCAGTACTTTTTTCCTTTAACTTTTCAAGATTTTTTTCTTGTAGCCGTGGATCATTTTCATTTTAGCTTTTTTTGGCCTTTACCTTGGCTTGAATTTGTAGGCTTTGTGCTGGATACCAGTTCTACTGTTACTTCCAGTGTCATTTTAGAGGGAAAGGAGGTTGGTTTTGTTTTGTTTTGTTTTCATTTTTTGTTTTTTGTTTTAATGAGCTCCCCTTTCCTGTGTGTTCATACTGGTTGTCAATGGTTGAAGGAAATGTTTCCTTAATAGAAGAACCTTCTTTCAAGGGCTTCCTACGCCTTTGCTCAAGTATTGAATGTCATTTAAAAATTTTGCTGTTACGGTTTTCCATGAAGAAATTCCTTTTCATTGTAAAATGTATAGTTTCGTGCTTTTAGAAAAGAAAACATTTCTTTAAAATTTGCTATTTCATGTATCAATTGCCAAGGTGTCTACTTTAAGAAAATTCATTGTCAAGGCTCATAAGAACAAGGCCTACACCTGGTCTTAAATGTGGTTTTAGACAAACATGTTTTCAGTCTATTATTCCAAATTAGTAAGAAATTTCTCCTTATCTCTGGAATTCAAAAAAGTATGTTATTTTCATTTAGTCACATTGAATTAAAATATGTTATTTTAATTCATATAATGTTTAAAACTAAATATTGTATAGTAGGCTCATAAAAATGCCGTAAACATATGTTTGTTGGTTTTCTGCATAGATTTGCTGTGATTAATAATAATTAAAAAGTAATTTGCCCCTGGGAAATCACAGGTAGAGTTATACAAAGATTAAAGGGGATCATAAATCTAAAGAGCGAGCTAAAACTGTAAAGCTTTATAAAGAAAAAAATAGGAGCATATATCTTTGTTCTTAAATTAAGCACAGATTTTTAGATAGGATTCAAAACCTTAAACCAATAAAATTATTGATATACTGGACTAAATAAAAATTGTAAATGTTTGCTCTTGGAAAACCACTGTTAAGAAAATGAAGAGGCAAGCCACAGACTAGGAGAAAATCTTTCAGAACATACACAGTTGATCCTCTTATTCCTGTTTTCTCTATTTGAGAATTCACTAAAATTTATTTGTAACCCAAAATCAATACTCACTTACTATGCATTCGTGAGCAGACATGGACAGAGCTGAGAAAAATTTCAGTTGCCTGACGTGTACTTTCGCAGCAGACTTTGAATAAGGTGACACTCTGCCTTCTTGTTTCAGCTGTCGTACTGGAAACAAGTGTGCTTTTTGTGATCTAGTGAGTGCTATGTTTTGTTTGCATTTTTTTGTGCTTTCTCTTGGTGATTTCACTGTTTCAAGTGGCCCCCAAGCATAGTGTTGAAGCGCTGTCCTAGTGTTAAGTGCAAGAAGGCGGTGATTGTTCCTTGTGGAAGAAATAGGTGTGTTCCATAAGCTTAGTTCAGGTGTGAGTTAGAATGCTATTGGCAGTGAGTGCAATGTTAATTAATCAACAACGGGTTGCATACAGAGAAAGAAAGAGGAAATTCACTGATCAGTACATGAGGCCGTTCTGGAAAATGCTAGAGTGACATCGATAGTATGTGATAAAGCTAGATGTAAATGCTAGTATGTAAATGCTAGAGTGATACATATAGTATGTGAAAAGATGGAAAAGCAGCTAAATTCATGGATCTAGGAGATGACAACTGATAAAAAGTGTAGTGGACAGTATTGGTGTGAGGCCGAGAGCCAAAGAACTTTACAGTCACACATCCAGGATCAGGAAAGCGTTACACCCTTCTTGGCCGGTGCTGGCTGGCTTGCACATTTCAAAAGACAACACAACATGAAAAAATGCTAAATTTGCACTCAAGGCAGGTTCTGAAGATCAGGAAGTTGTAGAAAAATTTTGAAAATATCTTCTAAGTGTTAGAAAAAGGGTTAGGTGGGTAGGAGGTCTTCAACGCTTTTGAGACTAGTATTCAATGCTGACACTGGCAAATGAACCACATAATGTAAATAATGTTTTATTTGACGAAAATGTTGTGACCAGAAGCTTGCAGGAACCTCATTCTGTTTTTCTCCTAGGAAATAACTCAGTATTCACTAATTCGTTATTCACTAATTCGGTGACTTTTAGAACATAAGTACCACAAATAGCAAGAATTGGTTATTTGGTAAGAAATCATCCACAAAACATGTAAAGAACTCTTATAACTCAGTAATGAGAAAAACAACTCAATTAAAACATGGATGTTCAAACAGACACTTGAGCAAAAAATATAAAAAAGTGACAAGTAAGTATAGGAAAAGATGCTCCGACATTAGTCATTTGGGAAATGACACTATACTAGGATGGCTAAAATTTAAAATACTAATAACACCAAGTGTTGGTGAGAATGTGGAGAAACTACAGGACCCTTATACATTATTGTTGGAAATGCAAAATGCTAGAGCCACTTGGTAGAATAGTTTGATAGTTTTTTACAAAGTTAAACATGCATCTCCCATATGATCCCACCATTCCACTCCTAGGTATTTACCCAAAGGAAATGAAAACATATGTTTAAAAAAAGCCTTATACTCGAATGTTCACTGCAGCTTAATTCATAATAGCCAAAACCTTGAAACAAGCCAAATGTTCATCAATTTGTGGAGGGATTTAAAAAATTATATTAGGTCCCAACTTAGCAATAAAAGGGAAAGGCAGGAACATGGATGAATCACAAAAACATTATGCTAAGTGAAAAAAACCAGACATAAAACACTACATGATCCATGATCCATTTATATCACATTCTAGAAAAGGCAAAACTGTAGAGATAGAATGCAGATCAGTGATTGCCATCGGCCGGGAATTGGGGAAAAGGACTTGACTTCCAAGGGACGAACAGACTTTTTGGAGTAATGGAAGTGTTCTGTATCTTGTGTGTGGTATGATAACATACTATAAATATTAACAAAAAAAACCCTCATCAAACTCACATTTAAAATGGGTACATTTAATTGAAGGTAAATTAATGTCCCTATAAAGCTAATTAAAGCAGCAATAACAACAACAAAACTCCTTACCAAAACCTGTAAGGCCCAGCATAATAAAACCTGTACCTACTATTTCAACTTAAAAAAAAAAAAGTTTCATTGTATTTGAACTTACAGGCCTTTAGCGCAACAAAAAGGGTTGAGTTTTCTCTATATAAGCCAGTAATAATTAAAATGTTTCTTTCTTTGAATGGCTAATAGGCTAATGGTTTAAGTACTTATCCATATTCTAATATGTTTTTCTCTTCCATGACCATGCTATGACCTCTCAAAACAAAAGTTAGAGATCGGAAGTAACTAACTGACAATTACAGTGGTTGATACACTCCAGTTTAAATAGAAGTGTCCTCGGTTAAAATATGGTTCATTCATCGGTCAAACTGTCCTTATTTCCTTTAATTGAATTAAGATGGACAAATGAGAGATGTGTGCAAGACAGAAAAAAAATCCTTTCACAAATCACTGTTATCCTCCCGCTGAGTGTAAAACGAATCAATTAAAAGCATGTCAAAGCATCTTTTACTCTTGACCAACTTTAAAGGATAAAACATAAAAATAAAAATCTGAGTGAGAAATGAGAGAAACTGGTTATCTTTTATAGTTAAACATAATTTAATTTTATCTCTGAGGATTGTGGATTATATTGTTTTAGAGGCTCTAGTTTGCCTACAAATTATAACTTTGTGCTAAAAAAGCCTTCATTTTTCATTTCATCTTGAACTTGGAAATACTGAATAAAAACAAAATACAAACTATAAGAAAATATACAGTTAACAATTTTGTATACACAATTTGGTTTCATCTATACATTTACTTGGGGAGAGGTTGGGAGTTGGATGGAGGGTGAAATGCAAATTTTATTCTTCCACTTAACTAGCCCACTGCTTTGAAAAATGTAGTGTCCCTGTTCTTTCTATTCCATTAAATTATTATTCGTACTATATCTTATGTGTGGATTTATATACATTCTTTGAAATAATAACCTGTGTATTAAGATTTATCTTACTAAAATTAGTTATCTGTCCCTATATCTTACCTCTATTTTTACTAGTATACACATGCAAATGCATAATGCTTACTTAACTCAGAGCCTGCTTCCTATTTGTAATTCATATCTTTTCACACTGAATATGTTTTTTCCTGGTTTCTGAATTCAGTCGTAGATATATGCTCATGATTTGTGTTATTTTAAATTTCTGTTTTATTCTTAATATATATTTTTTAATAGATTCAAAATTCAAAACATACAAAAGGATACGTACTGAAAAATTTTTCCTCTACCCTTGCTCCCAGCCACCCAGTTCCTCTCTTTGAAGGCCAACAATGTTATCAGTTTCTTTATCCTTCCAGAAATGTTTTATGCAATATATATTTGGGTGGGGTGGGGGGGGGTGTATGGGGAAACTGAAGAAAACCTTAGTTATAAATTGGGGGAGTTCAAAATTTCAAAAACATTGAAGTATTATCAGTTTCTACATGTTGATTTTTATACAATGCCAATATCAACCAAATCTAAGATATTTAACTTATCAAGGACATTAAGATAGACCCTTTACTAAGAGATTTTAAGAACTTACTCAAAATATTCTGAGTATCAGTCTTTTAGAGTTTCCTATCTCAGGACTTTATGTCTCTAACATGTGTTTTAAGCTAGAATTATGGTATGTCTGAAACTCCTCTCTTATCATTTGTCTTTTGGGGTGGACCATGCCAGAGAAAGAGAGCGTGGATATGAATTATTGAGTAGTGGTGATTACGAACACATCTACCCATGTGTTTTTTCCCTTAGTATAAAAAATTTCCTTCTAAAATTCCCAAGAGCAAAGACTAATAATTTTACCCTCCTTCTTCCATAATAAACAAGTAAATAATTTAAAAACACAGGACAGGAAACTGAAATCCAGAAGAATATTGGCAAACATGTTTAGGGTTATTTATTGATGGCTTTGCTCATTGACAGTATAAAGTGTGTGTCACTTGTCATTAGCAGTAACAATTTCAGCACGTTATGTTCTCTTTTTATTTACTCTGGTGGCAACATGTTTCTGAACAGGGCCACTGGCTGTGGGTCGAGAGGTCAGTCTTTGAGGTTAAGAGTGGATGGGGTCATTTGCTATTAACCTAAGATTAGCAACTAAGTTTTTTTTTTTCCTTTTTTTTTTCTTTTTAGAAGATTTCCTCCTATTTGTGTAACATGCCAAATTAATCTTGCCCAATTTTAGAAGATTTTCTCCTTTCTGATCTGAATTTTATTTGTTTAAATTTTCATAAAGGTGTTTTTTTTTCCTATTCAGATCTCTTCCTAGCCCCTTTTCCTAGTCCATGAAGCAATGTGAACTTTTTTTAAGATTTAATAATTTTCACATTTTTAACATCCATTTCCCAATGTACAAATGCTATTTTCTATACTTTTGAACTTTTAAGGTTGTTGTTTTTTCATCCACATATTTACGTATCAAACTACCAAATACACGGCAGAATTTTAGGGTTGCAGTGATGCGTTGTCCCCTGAAACAGTCTTTCTCCTTTGCTCTTCTTGCTATTAAACCATGTCCAACTCCTAAACGAGCAAGTTTTTTTGTTCTTATTGTTGTTTAATGTTAGGGCTCTATTTATTTGGTGTCCTGATATATGAAACCTTCTTTTTCTCTCTACTCTTCACCAAAAAGAATCACCTGTTATAATGTCGTTTCATTAGTCATTGTTTAAGAAGTATTCTTTGTGGAATTTCCCCATGAGAATTGCCACACCATTCCTACCTACTCTATATTCTGGTATAAACCACAAGCCTGATAAGTAGGAGCTAAGTCAATGTTAGGTCTTGTGCACCCGAGTTGTTTCTCTTACATCATGGTTCATTTGATTACTAAAAGGAGATTTTACGTGCCTTAAAAAAATTTTTTTTTATTTCTATTGGTTATTCACTCTCTCTCTTTCTGTAACCTTAACAGTAGGTCTTAGTCTGTGAATGAGCACATAATGAATACGCTATGGATGCAAGACAACAAGCAGAGAAAGGTCCTTCATGCAAACTTCTCAGAGAGCTGTGTTGAGCTTGAAGGATAAAAAGGAGGAGAGGAAAGTAAAGTACATACGTAAAAATCTCAAATATGTTAAACCTATGATAAAAGAGAGATTAAAATCAACTGGATTTCTAATCATATTATACACTGTAAAGGACAGCAAACTCCAGAGGGTACAGTCATTGTTGCTAAGTTCCTTTACATACCTGAAGTTGAGGAAGTTAGAGAATATTTAAGAAAAGCTTTCTACATATATGGCAACCAGGAGAAGGAGGTGTTGATTCAGTAGCAATCCAGGTAGAGAATTTAGCAGAAGTGAAGGCAAGAAAAGCCATGGTATATTCCGAGGGCTGACGTTGCCATAATATAAATTCCTAGGTAGGGAAATGTAAGAGATGAATCCACAACAGTGTGTGTGTTAGTGAAGGAGTTTGGACTTTATCTTTTAAGGTATGGAGAAGGGTTTTAGGCAGAAGAAGAGTGATATAGTCAGGCTTGCATATTAAATGCAATTTGGTAGCTGTGGAGAAGGCAGAACTCAAGAAAGGTTAAGGCAGTAGTAAGGGAGATCACTTACAGTGTTGACGTGACCTAGGACCATGGTGAATGGAAATGAAAGGAGAGGAATAGAAAATTGGGGAGTGTTTAGGAGTAAAAATTTTCAGGCATAGTGATTGAATATCAGGCATGAGGAAGGGGGAGGAGCTTAATGTGAATCCCAGGTTTCTGTCTGTGCTAATTGAATGGCAGAGAGGATATAAAGGGAGAAACAGTTTAATGGTGGGAACTAACTACTTTTAATTTGAGGAATGTTGAAATTGATGTACCTATGAGATAACCAAGGCAGACCACCTGCCCCTGAGTGAAAATGTGGGAGTTATCAGTGTAGATGAAAGAGAAAGTATATGAAGTGAGAAAAATAGTGGGGTCAAGGGCAGATCCTGAAAATCAGCAAAATATTACAGGCCTACAAAGGATGATATGTTCAGAAGGAGCAGTCAAAGAATCAACACTAGAATCCAAAAAATGCAGTGCCACCGGAAGTCATGGTGGGGATTTTAATCAGCAGTGTCACAAATATAAGATACTACAGTGGTCCTGGATGATAAGGATAGAAGTATACACTGGATCTAGTAATTAGCAAATCATTTGAGGCATTAACAACAATAGTTTGAATATAACAATAAAGATGAGAGCCACACCACCACAAATTATGGAGTGAATAGACATGAGTAGGAGGTGAGAAAATAGAACATGGAATGTTTCTTCTTTGATGTCATTTTCAAGAGAGGATTTTTTTGTTCCTTTTTAAAAACCTAACCATATTTATAGGTTGAAAAGAAGAATGGAGAATGGAGGGATGAATTAGCAATAGAAGAGAAATTAGGTGCCTGACAGCAAGCAGGAGGAGATTGGGTTGGAGACCTTGAAAAGAAGAAAGGAGAGCTCAGATTTATGTAGTAGGAAGAAATCACTCTAGATGGATGGGGATATATTTGCATTTATAGACAGTCAGTTGAGCGATTCAGTTGGTTGGCCTCAAGCTCATATTATCTTCCTTCTCTTGCCTTAAGAGTAATTATTTCTCCCACCTCTGCTTACTTTTTACTCTTTACATGGATAGTTCTGTAGCAATAAAAAAATTTAATACCATAACTAAAGAAAAGAAAATATAGATTAACCATTAACATACTTCCAGAGTTAGCATTTTGGTATAACCTTTCAACTCTCTTCTGTGTATATGGGTGTATTTTTTAAGGGACTATGCAGTATTCTGTAATTTTATTTAACCAGTCTCATTTTAATGAATATTTTGTTTGTTCCTTTGCTTTTGTTTGTTTTGCTATTGTTGGTTTCATTTTTGCTTATATAAACAATGAGTTCCTTGTACATTTTGGTACATTTATGTTATTATTTCCTCAGGATAAATTTCTGGAGGTAGAATTGCTGACCCATTGAGTATGTGTTCTGTTAGGACTTTTCATGTATATTGGCCAAATTACTTTTCAAACGGGTTATCAGGTTTGCACTGCCATATAAGTGTAAGAGAATGATTTCTCTTTATTGTCTTAACTCTGTTTGCCAACCTAATATGCAAAAGTGATGTCTTTTGCTTTAAATTTACATTTCTTTGATGTTGAATTTTTTATTTGTTTTTGATCATTTAAGAGAACATATTTTAATTTGAGTGTTTTCACTCATTACTTGAATAATTAAGAGTATAAGAAGTTAATTACAATTATAATTATAAATTATAAGAAATCATTTCATCATAAGAACTTTTCAGCATGGCCTGCATATATAAGTAGCTGTGATATAATAAAAATAAGACCTTCTTAGCTTAGAGGAAAACCAAAAGGTGAATGACCTAGAGACTACTAAAAAGTTGGTTGGGGGAACTCTTTCAGTAAAGATGATGTTATAAGTCTATACCTTGATGATAAACTATTGGAAAAATAAAAGGAAAAAAAACAGAAAGAAAAATTTAGAAGATGTGGCAAGGCTCAAAAATGAGACAAACATCTCCATGGACCAAAATCGGAACAGAAATGCAAGGGATCAAGGGGTAGAAACTATGGTGTTAGTGTCTAAAAGATGGCTCAAGTGGATGGGAATTAGGCTTCTGCAGAATGCTCCATTTGGGGCCAAAGAGTGGCTTCAAAAGAACACTAATTAAATCTGCTACTGACGGTTACCAAGAGCTATGATTAATTGAAACTGCATGCCTAGGGAGGTGGGAAGACACAGACAGCCTTAGGAATGGAGCCAAGCTATTCACTGACTCATTTTCTGATTTGGATTTTCCCAAATATTACCAAGGATTGGATCCCCTAATTACACAATATAGGACCAGATTATGGACTGGAATTTTAGAGATTCCATGGAAGCAACCATTAAACTAGAAGACAGTACATTCAGAGAGAAAGTGAAAAGAATTCACTGTAACTCCCACTTAAGGTGAGCTTACAAATAAAATGTCAAAATTCGTAAAATAAAGTAATACGTTAATACCAAGAAAGACAGATAATAAAGTCAGCAAGTAAGAGATGAATTCATGCAGATGAAATGAAAATAATAGAACAATCTGTAAAAAAAAAAATCCTTTCATATTTCAGATCCTCAGAAGGATAAAGAAATGGCTTTATACGACAAGAAATTATAAAACAAAAACCAGCAAAAATCAAACAAAACAAGAACAATTGGCTATGAAAAAGAATCACTTCCAAATATTAGCAATAAAATAATACATTATAACTTTAATATTCCTTAATAATTTTAGACTATTTTTGTCAGAAAGAGAGATAAAAATATGAAAGAGTAGTTAAAAAACAAGTTTAGGAACTTCAATACATATCTAATAAGAGTTCTGAAATAAAAGAATGACTAAGAAGCAATATTCACATAATAAGAACTAAGGGTTTTCCAGAATTGAAGACATTTAGTCCTCAGATTAAAACTATAACTGGAGTGTTGAGCCGAATATATATAAATAAATTCATAACTATGTACTTTATAGTAAAAGTGAAGATCATTGATTTTTTAAAATCTAGTGAAAAGACGTTACATACATAGATATGAAAATTAGATGGATAGTAGATGTCTATAAATGCCAGAAAACAATAGGATAATACACCAAAGTGCTGAGCAAAGTAATTTTTAAATTATAATTCTATACCCAGCTAAAATTATCATTCAGTACTTTCACACAGTAGTAAGAGTTTACTACTGTCTTGCTCTTGCTGGAAAAAAAAAAGGTCTTTTGAAGATGTACTTCATAAAAATGTTAATGCAGAGGTAAAGAGTGATATACAAGATACAGAATTATGTTGGCAATTAACTGCGAGTATTATAAAATAGTATAATAATAGTAACTTTCATGTTACAATTTATTTGTGTGGAACTAAAACCCCAGAGAATAATGACAAGGAAGATATGGATATGTTCAGTGTCAATTAAAGCATATTTAGGACAAATACTGTGATATTGAGTAGCTTAGGGAAACTTATACCGTGTTTCCACAAAAATAAGACGTAGCTGGACCATCAGCTCTAATGTGTCTTTTGGAGCAAAAATTAATATAAGACCGGGTCTTATATAATATAATATAATATAATATAATATAATATAATATAATATAATATAATGTAATATCAGACCAGGTCTTATATTAATTTTTGCTCTAAAAGACGCATTAGAGCTGATGGTCTAGCTACATCTAATTTTGGGGGAAACACGGTAGTTACATACAGTATGGTAAAAATGAGGGGTAAACCATTAATAGAAATACAATCTATAGCTTCTAAACATATATAGCAAAAAAGTTATTAGATAGAAAATTATCAGTCCAGTAGAAGGAATGGAAGAACAGATCATACAACATAAGATGGTAGAAATAAGCCCCAATATATCAAGAATCAAAATATAAAAGACGGGATATACTATTGAATATTTAAAAATCTAATTCTGCTTACAAAAAAGTATGTCTAGAAATTGTGCCATTAGCTTATACCAATGGTATGAAATTTTCAGTCAGGATCTGCTGTAAGCAACAAATTATTTCATTTTCTTTTCCTCATTATTACAAATGCATTTGCATCAGAGAAAGAAAATATTGCCTTGTAATGTCACAGATTTTGTCATTAGTTAATCAGAGTTCCTAGAAGCTTCAAAGATCCCATCAGTTAATTCCCCTTGCACTTGATATTTTCATTGTGCTAAAGCTGATTGAAATTCTGAGCTGCCTTTAAAGCAATTCCAGACCTCAAGCTTCTGAGGATTTTTAGAAGATATACTAAGTATGTGACGCTTAAATTCATAGGCTAAATTTTCTTTTGGATTGTTTTTCAAAGACTGAAAATGCCTATGTCAGGAAATATTTTCTCTTTCCATCTCCCAGCTTCCCTATTTGTCAACTATTCTATTTTGACTTCTAAGATGGAGTTCACATTTTAATTACAGTTATGTATGGCAGTCTCCATCTGCCACAGCCAGCCAGCCTGCAGGCTTGAAGAAAGAAGGAGAGAACCTAGTAAAGGACTTCTTTTTGACAAGCTATCTTGCTGCTTTCCCTTTTTAATTTGACTCTAAATAACAATCTGTTACAATGACTGAATGATCCTGTAAATTATCAAATATTATACATCTTCAGTTTTGGTAGGTGTATCACTTTAAACATTAACAATTTCTTTTTAATTAAATTTCTTCGTTCTTCACTTATGCCATTTGTGCTTACAGCTAGAAGGACTTAGTACAGTTTATAAAGTTGTAAAAATTTACTGTTTATTCTCTTATTCCCATTTAACTGCATATGAAATATTTGTTGTTCAGGTTAAATTGTCTTTAATGGATTATTCCTCCCATCTCTGGTGTTCCCCCTCTCCTAACTCTTCTCACCCTAAGAATATTTCTAAGCTTTCTAGTACACTGTGAGTACAGTTATCCACAGATTAAACATAGATTTATTCTGGCCGGTAATGAGCATAAGAAATGATCTGATTGGATCTCTAGGAAGGATACTAGGCTATAGTAATGATCAAAATTCCAAACTGATTTTTTTATCTATTTTGTCCTGTTAAGATGCAAGGATTAAATTTTTTTTTTTATGGACAGTAACATCAGAAGCAATATACATAGTTTTAAAACTGAAAATATTGCTTCTTTTTACCTCATATAACTATAGAGTCAGTTGCCTCTGCAGATCTATCTAGAGGACTTTTCAGGTTCATAAATATACGAGGGAGAAATTCATTTGTTGCTGCTGATAAATTCTTGATCTGACCCTAGCTGAAATCACTGCGATCTGAATTACTAAAGAGAAGCTCTTCCATAACACAGTGAATCTCAGAATTTATTTTTTCAACTGATACTTCCAGCTCTGGATTCTGTGACATTTGCCCAAAGGGAAACACCGGTCCCTTGGATTACACTGTGCATCCATTGTCTGAACTGTCACAGCAATAGCGCGTAAAGCTGTTTGCATAGCGTGCTAACTCTATCAGGGTCAGTTCCAGTCTGTGGCCGCTAAAAATGAAAACCATGCCCCAACCGGGACAAGAGCAGGGTCAACAGCTGGCAAAGGATATGGCAATCATTTATATAAATATGCTTTCTCAAGCCCACAAAAACAAAAAACCCCAACCTAACAGCTGGGAAGGGTTGGAAGTAGCCCCAAGGCTGGTTAGTCCCCTTCCAGATGGGGAGGTTAGACTGGGGCTAGCCAGACTGCTCCACATAGACTTCCGATTCGCATTAAAAATGAAAAGAGGAGAGGAAAGGGAAAAGGAAGAAAGGCTACAAGCATGACTGCTCTGTTTTTCACCTAACTTAATCAAATAAGTGAAGACTTTCGAAGACGGAAGGCTTCCATTTATCGGTATTCACGCTCCGTTTTTTCTGTTTATGATACTGTCTAATACACTTCTTAACTGCTTAAACAGAAAGCATATATGCTCTAAACTATAGTTTATATATAATGTCATGGTTATTTGTAGACAGATTGAAGAACCAATCTCAGATTTATGTCCTGTTTACATCTTCCAAACACTTATGTAGAACATTCAATGTTCGAGAAGATAATAATTGTGGTGTTGGCTCACTCCCAGAACCTTATCCAAGGGATAAGGTTCATTTTTGTAATTTGATTTACTTTATAATACATCGTTATTGCACATCTAATATAGCCAACAGAATAACGAATACCATTTTCCTGAGTTCATCTTAAGGTTGCATTCCATGAGACAAAGTATTATTTTTATAACTTGTTGATGCAACAAGAGGCAAAGGTGGAGCATATCTGACTTTCAAACTCTTCCAGAGTGACAGTGAAATAAAAGACACCACAATAATGACAAAAAATTTGTTCTCATTATTTAGAAATGTGCAGCCTCCTCCTAATAATGGAAAATTCTGCTGAAGCCAAATTGAATGGCAAGCAGCACTTTTCTCCTCTCCAACCTTATATTTGCTTAAGGGGATGCTTACATAACGAATACATTTTTTTTTTAGGTCTAGGATGAGCTCATGATCCAGGAATCCATAAAGATACGTAGATTAGGATCTTTTGCCAAAATTGAGACATTGTTGTAAAGAATGGAGGGGTCCGACACAGAAGTTAGATAATCCATTTTCCTTCTTGTAATAATCTGCCTGAAACACATTTTAGCTTTACTCGTAGAATGGCGTAACTCAAAGGAGCTTTAGTGATCACCTCTGATACCTCCTCCCATCATACTGCCAGAGTGTTGGAGATCACAAAGGTAGAATGTGCAGCTGGAGGACACTGTGGACCCATAATCAGGTGCATTTTCCAGCTGCATACACACAGAACCCTGTACTGAGGAAGAATTAGTGCTAAACCAGGCTGGATAAAGACCTGCAGAAGACTGAAGTTATCAGAGCTATCTGCTGAGCCTAGATATACCCAGATTTACTGCGTAATTGTACTTCCCACTTTATTTTGTTCTATGGCCCTATATCAAAGCAAGCGTCACTCATGCATCAACATTATATTAGATATTCTGATGGGTTCTAGATCATGTGTTAGTCAGATATGGCTATGGATAAGTAATAAGGGGAATGTATTATGAGTGTGTTAGGAATCTATCCCTTTTATCTTTGTAGTACTAGATTTAAAGCATTTTGAGGGCAAGAAAACTAGGTCTTGTTTATGACTGTATCCATTGAGTCTTGTTTATGAGTATCTAACAGATGTTTGATGGTGTGAAATTAAAGTGCAGTAAATGCTGGTTTTGAAATCTTTCACTCATTTAAATGTTTTCTTCTATAATACCTACAACCATTTTATACTCATTTTTCAGGGGGGAGGCACTTTTATTACCTTCATTTAGATTAATAATAGATCAGTTATATTTTGCAGGAGAGTGAAAGTATGTCAAGGTGTTTCTAACACGTTGTCATTGCTGTTCCTGCTATCTTCTATTCTGTTACCCAGACCTTTTTTTTCATTTCCGTGCACTTACTTTGGTTAATCTATTTGATTTGAATACACTGTTCAATTTGTCTCAAACATTTTCTTAGCATTTATCTACAAAGCTTAAATATAAAAGCAAGACAGAGGCTTGGAGGTATGCTCAGAATTTAAGAACTAGTGGTTTAATTTCCTGACTCTGAGAGTCTAAATGTTTCCTTAGATTGATGCAGATTAGTTTAACATAATTGGAAGTTTGAAAGGTGCATGTTTCTAAAGCTTTTAAGATAATGATACTTAGAAATCACTGATTCTTCCCTGATGACTAATGTCTTTAATATATGTTTACAAGCTCCAAAGACTTTTAATATATTCTACCATACTCTGATTACTAATAATATGTAACTAAACAAATATTTTTCTCTATCTTGTAATTCTTAGTGAAGACAAAAAAAGCAGTTAGCAGAGGCTGTCCTTCCCAAAATTAGTTAAATCAGCTCTGTATCTTTTTATTTTTCTTAAAACTTTCCCAATCCATAATACCTTATAGTTTGCTGGGATATACCAGGAAGTTAGTGCTTCCATTTCTTCTCTTTCTTTTAGCCATTTGTGTGCCATGTACAACCACATGATGCATATGCTTATATCTATTCTACTGTATAGAATGAATATGACACCAGCAGGCTTTACTCTTTCTCTCCACACTGCTATGGCTATGACTACTTCCCAATCCAACATCAGGAAAACAGAGGGAGGAAACCAACATGTGGTATTACATTAATGACATCTTGACATTATACCGACCACAACTTTCCTCTCCTAGTTTAAAGGCGAATACTACCTATCACAACCAAATTTAGGATGTGATTGACACCATTCTTTAGGGAATTCAATGTGGTTATCTAATCATATATATTTTTCCTTCTAATTTGTGGCCCGATTGTGCTTTGCCAAAGGTTTAGGACCAGGATAATAACTATGATGAACAAGTCAAGAGAAATACTTTCAGGGTGGACCAATTTGATTTTAAACAGTGAATGCAAATAGTAATGACTTGCTAATACTATAGCTCCTTTCTGAAACAGCAGTGACAGGTCAATTTTGATGGGATCCCTATGATCTTTCTATGTGTATTCATGCCAGTAACGTTGTCCTAAGCATCAGATCCTATCTCTATCCCTTTTCAAAAAGCCCTGTAAAATTAGTTGCTTAAAAGTACCTGAAAACATCTTTCTAGACTTCCACCTTACTTCAGGGCCCTAGGGTCATAACCTCTTAACCTTATAGGTTATAGGTCTCTAGCTTTTTGATCTTTCTTGGTTCCTTAGTTTTTGCCTACTTCCTCCACGACATTCAAGCCTTGTTATGTAAGGAAATTGGAAACACCAATTTTGGATGTGATAAGAGGTACCCTCTCTTCCAGAATAATGCAAAAAAATGATTTTAAATAGAAACATGCTTGGGAAAAATTTAACAAAACTAACGACAGCATCCTGTCTAAGCCAATTCGAAAAAGAGCTCCTTCATTTCTTATTCTCTCTTTCAAAAACAAAACAACAACAACAACAACAAAACTTAGAACTTACTGTTGACTTAGTGATACAATTTTTATTTAGGTCACAACACAACTTGTGTGAGACATCAGAGGGAGGCCATGTGGTTTGAGTGAATGTGAAGTGGATTAATACAATTAGTTCTTTAGCTTATATTCTTGCCCTACTGGTCAGTATTTGATAATAGTAACAACTAACATTCATATGGCACTTACTATTGACAAAGCGTCATCATATTGATCATTTTATAGCCATATCATCTTAGTAAGAGAGACGTTATCTTCATTTCACAGTCAAGGAACCTGAACTTCAGAAAAAGTTTTCGACTTGCCCAAGGCCAGGTAGAAAATAACTGGTAGAGCTGGTACAGAATGATAGCCTCCTGGATGCCGATCCTTTGCAGCCAACCATTCCTATTAGAGAAGCTTTAAAAGTGGAACAGGTTTCTTTTGATTCACATCTAGGGTGCTGGTGCGATATCTTCAGTTGTTTGGCTGACTTCCTGGCTCTCTCATTATATTGATATCTTTTTGCTATTTTCTTTTGTTTCAGCCAATATTTGGGTTTTATTTCTTTGCCACACCTATAGAGCTAGGTACAGTTAGACTGAATTTATAATTCTCTAAATAAAGAAACTTCTCTGAGCCTAATAATCAAGTAGTGAAATTCCAAATAGAATTGGAAAGTGCACTTTTTTGAGGGGATACCTCTCCCCACCCTGCCTCAGCCCAAGAATAGCCCTTGTAGAAAGGGAAAAGCAAAGCCCTCACATAGGATTTTAAAGCCAAGTTAGAAGCTCTGAGTCATTTGTAGCAGGACAGGTATTTGTCTTTGATTTTTACTCAGGAAATACTATTTACCTATCCACCAGATAGAGAAAAAAACACACACAAAAAACGAAGGGTAAAAAATTATAGGTCATTACTCAGTTGTCTTTTAGTCCTATTAAAATTATGAGATCTTGCTTTTAAAAAAATTAAGATAAAATGTAGCCTAAACCTAAAAGTGAATTTTTTTCAAATGCAGACTACCTGACTTTCGCAAACATCCACTAGTAGCAAAATCAGAGCAAGGAGGCCTGTGAACGATAATCATTGTTCTGTCCCGTATTAATCACCTACTTGTCTGACTCACGATAGCACTGAAATATGTGTATATGTGTATGTTTGTTCTGAATTTATTTTTATTTTATCCAACTTGCCAGCTGAGTCAAGGGGCAAAGAATGTAATGTGGAAACCATCTATTGCCACTGGAAAAAGGATCCAAGAGGAATTCCTCAAGCCGAGAACATGAGCTGTGAGCAACATGTTTAAATAGCTCACCATCCAAAGTTTGAGTCAAGTCCATTTATTTTTGGGGGTACGCTCTCTTCTTTGAGGCTTAGAGGAGTCCTTTTGACTTCGATTATAACATATGTGGTGCTAAAAGAAGTGAGAGACCGGAAGCCCCAGCGAGTTTGCCCAGGTTGTGGTTGATGGTGAGAGAGAATGGTGTGGCTCCCTTCATGAAGTACATTCTGTGTTCAATCCAAAAAAAGTAATGGAATTTTAAAGGAAGTCTTTTCTGTATTCTCCAGTGAAATGAGAGGAGAGGCAGGGGGAAGGACGCTAACATTCTTGAGTACTTTTTATGTGTCTGACTCCATTCCAAATACTTGCAGAAGTATCATATCACATTTAGTTCTATCAACACTCCTGGTAGATAGTGATTTTTATCCCCATTTCGCAGATGAGGAAACTGATGATATCTGAAATGACTTGATCAGTCTAACAAAGCTGATAAGGTTGAGGTCAGGATTTGACTCCAGATCTGGCTCCAAAGTCCCATACTTTTTTCAATTACCTTGAAACATTACTCAAAGCATTAACGAGAGCTCTCAACAAAGAGTTGACTTTCCTTCTGATTTTCCTTGTTTTTCTACTCTTGACTGTCTGGGATAATTATTCCAATAGTTAGAATAAGAATGCATTGGGCCCAAAATCTTGTTTGATCTTTGGATAGGCCCAAGTTAACTTTTTACAAAGCAAAGCTGAGAATTATATGGCATCACCACTGGCCTGCCATTATGACAAAAGTGTGAGCGATGAGCTAAGAGTGTGTCTGACTCAATTCCAAGCCAGAAAAACAACTCAAAAGCACATCTTCTGTTGCTCTCACATGGTCTGAGTATTCAAAAGTAATAAAAGCAATGCATTACTAGTAGAAATAAACAGCCTGAATGACTTATACTAAATCAGTAGCTTTTCACCAGTGAAGCTGACTCTTATATGTCTGTCCCGTTTCAATTTAGATAATCAAGGTAGTGCATTTTCCCCAAGTTTATATTTATAGTGTCAGCATTGTGACTCTGGTTTTAGTCCTCTGTTGTGAATCAGGGCTCATATTAAATATGTATGATTGCTAGAGACGTTTGCTAATGCCTGTGCTCTTCAAAAAAAATAAATTATGTTTGTACTCCCTAGACCTAAAAAGGAAGAGTTTTTTCAAAATTTCAAGACTTTTCTTTCTTTCTTTTTTTAATGTAAGCACCTTACTTTCTATCTTTGGTCACTGTTGGTTGTAATCAGTAGGTACATGCTTTTGTCTATTCCACCTTTTTTTCCCATTCAGTATTTTAAAAAAAATAAACATTTTCATCGCATTTTAAGAAAATTTTCAAGCCATTAGTAATTATCCCTTGTTACTATGCCTCATACCGTAGTTTAAGTGCATAGTGACTTTCTCTGTGTGGGCAGATTGAGTTCGGTGGAAAGAAAGAATATGCCGTTTTTAAAAATCAATTTTGGAGGGTGAAGATTAACGAAGAGAACTAAATGTAAATCCAGTTAGGAAGAATCTTCTGCCTAGAGTGGTTGAGAAGAAACTTCCAGAGTGCATCTTCCCTTCTCTCTTCCTTAGCAGTTCTTCATTACTATTTTTATTTTATTTTATTTTTGCCCTCCTGACTTTTGGGGAAAACGGGGCACAAAAGAGAAAGTTGATGAAGAACTTAACAGTTTCCACATTGTCATCTGTGTAAAATCACAAAAAGAATAATTAACAGATGTATCATAGAATAGTTAGAGAGAACGGTGATCAAAAAGGGGTTGAAAAGCTATTTCAAAATTCATGGAAACTTCCAGCTACATATTTTGCTTTCTGTTCATCTTTGTGAACTTTTTTTTCCCTCCAGGTTGAGTGTGATTCTTTCTTCCCAGCTGGAATTTTCAGCTTTGTCTCTAGACCAAAGGCTCAATCAGTATCACTCTGCAGAGAACGTTTTCTGTGTACTCGTCTCCTTGCTTTGGCACTCAGAGAGGATAGTCAGCACTGCTCTGTGGCCCAGAGCTAATTAAACACACAGCCATCAGAACTCTGAAGTGACAGAGGGGAAAGGGCAGGGAATGGAATCAAGAGATCATTCAAATGGGGTTCAAGCTGTGAACAGTGTCCGGCCCCCTTCTTTCACAGCTGGGGTTTTGGCTGCGTGTCCCTCGGGTTGTTCAGCATGGTGACCTTGGCTGCCTGTGATTTACTAACTGTTTTACAAACATTTCCTCACTCTGGGAGGTTTGATATACTCTTCATCCTCCTCAGCTCACCAGAGTCACTCAATGTCTGAGCCAAACCTGCCTTTGTTTACAACTTTTCCGGAAATTTTCACAGAGGGGGAAAAAAAACCCTCCCTCCTCTTCCAGCGTTTTATTTTTAAGTCAACACTTTCCCCAAGTTTATTTGTGCTCAACCAAATTCTCCTACAAGGTATTGCTCTATATTCAAATGGGAATTGCTGCATTTCTATAAATAGAATGAAGGTCATGTGAACGAGTTCAGAAAAATCTAGATATCACATTTTACTGGACCTTTACGTTTAGTTCACTATTTTTTGAAAATAATATTCCATGTTTGGATTTGTCTTTTTTTCCCACATTCATATTAGACGGAGCATTATGTGAAACACTGAATTTGGGAAACACTGAGTGGAATCTTTTTAAACTAAAATATCCATGTTAAAAATAACAAAATTTGTTGTTGCTTCATCATTATAACTTTCTTAAAAACAGAGTTTATGGCCCTTGTATTAAATATTTCTAGAATATCATTATCTTTGAATACACAGTGCCACAGGTTTTTTCTTTAAATCTAATTCCCATTGTATTGTTAAGACTTTACATTGGCTGAAAATGAAAAATAAAAATGCCTCGGAACTTATTAAACATCAAGAATAATTTGAAGAAAACAATAAAGAGAAATAGGATAAAAAAATTAGGAAGTCCAACTGCAACCGAAGGCTAACTTTTGGTTCACACTAAGAAAATTAAGTAGCGAGTTCTGACAAATGTTTTACCCCATCTGTTCATTTTCCCAGCCCTCTGTTAAAATGGAGGCTGAGTTATAAGACTCTCTTATAAAAAAGTGACTTTCTTTGGAACTTATCTGTCTGGGAAATGCCAGAAGTATTCTTTTTCTCTTTTCTAGCTGTCAAAAAAAGGTTGAAACCGAAAGAAAAAAACCCCAACAGGTATTATTGCTTTCCTCCTTTTCTGTCTTCTAGAGCCAGAACAGACAGTATATCCTAAATTGGATACAGCCAGAGACCAGTTTCCTGATAAAATGTGTTTTAGGAAGGAAAAATTGTTTTATTTCAACAAATCCAGCTGGACTTCCTGGTGGGCCTCCCACACTGTCAGCATCAATAGCATTTATTTGTTGACCAACAGAAGACCACCAGAATGAGGTATTTCCATTTCTGTATGTTTCTAAGTCTACAGGAAAGATAGCTGTTAAGAGAGTTAGTATGAAGGAAATGGCAAACAAACACCATAGGTGATCCTGTGTGACATTCAGGAACTATTGCAGACTTCCAGTGCTCAAGACCGTCTCCTCAGCCATAATGTCATTGACCTTGACATGCTCAGAACAAATTGGTCTTTGTGATTGCTACCACATGCTGTAGTGCCTTCTAACCCTGCCATTGGTCTAGAGTGAAGGGGGCAGGGGAAAGGGCTACTCATCAGAGAATATGCTTCTGTTATGTTCTTTAGACCCTTGCCTCGCATTTTTTTCTCACTCTGGTTAGTCTTAAAATGGCTAATTTAAAGTTGCCTAAGGTTTGTAGGGCCTGTGGAGTGTACCTAGGTTTACCCAAGTACTTAATAGATCTATAGTCTTTGTATTCTTAGGGTGTAAGCTGTTTCAGTTTAAGGCAGACAGAATCAGAAAGAAAGCCTTTGTACTCAGTTAGGAAGATAATTTTTGCCCCAAAGATTTTTACACTGTCTACCCATCAGACCAGTAGATCTGAGCTTTTAAAGAAAAAACAGTGACATCTCTTTCTTACCTAAAGAGTCAACTGAGATGAGCATGTTTCTGAATTATACTTCTCTTTTACTTCTGCAGGTTTTTAATTTATCTGAGAAGCATAGATTTTAGCCAGCAAAAGTTTGTACAGGCTCTTCAATTTCTAGCACTCTAGTTCTAGGCACTTGATAAATGTTGAGTGAATAAATGAACAAGTGAAGCCTGCACAATTCAAGATGTGTGAGGTAAATCATAACCTTGGCAAAAACCTTACTTAACACAATGAAATCATCACCTTTGAAACAGGGTCTTAAACTGTCCTTTTGATTTTTTAGCCTAAAATTGATACACTAACTTTTGTGGTATCACACACTGGTTGGTGTGTGACTAGCCGATGGGCCCAGGGCATCTCGGGCATTCCTTGTTTATCCTGTCCATAGATTTCCACATACTCTGAATCGGAGCTGTCTAGATGATTCTGGAATGCTGGGAATAACTTTCTTTATGTTTTACAATAAACGACATCATATTTTATCTTTGTTTGTATGTGTATAGTGCTAGTTCTTTTGTGGCATTGTGAATAGTTATATTAACTAAAACTACATTAAAAAAAATTTTTTTTATTGGGAAACAGCCATGGTCATTGGTTACGTATTGCTTTCATGCTACAATGGCATGGTTGCCTCTTTTAAGGAGGACACAGCTCACAGTGGCCCATGAGGGGATTGAACTGGCAATGTTGGAGTTAGCAGCACCACGCTCCAACAACTGAGCTAATCGGTCACCCCTAAAACTACATTTTTATATTAGAAAATTGTGGGGAGTTTTTTCCGCTGTGAATGTACCAGTTTGATTCTATCTAGTTGAAGAATTCTATATAGACCCAAAATAATTTTGTTTTGAAAGAATAGCGGTATTAGGGGAACCACTGACATGTAAGCTACAGAAGGAGTATGTTATTTGAATATCTCTTTTTGAAGATGTGTTATTAATATTTGCTCTTAGCACTTTTTTCTAGATTTTCTGCATATAAACTTTTGCAGGGTACCAAAGATAGCGGAGATGTTCCTTAAACTTTTATGTTACATGAATAAAAGAACAGAAATTCAGAGTTTCCTTCCCTGTCCTCATACTACTATATCTACTGCTCTCCAGCCTGTGTTTTTCTCACCAATTTATGTGACAGACATCGTCACAAAAGTCAGTGCATACTGTACAGATATGTGCAGATCTACCTGGTTCTTTTTACTGTCTGCATATTAATAATAATGGGTAATATTTCTAGAGGCCGATGTGCATTAATTCATTTAATCTTCACCACAACTTTCGGATACAGATATTGATAGATGAGGAAACTGAGTGAAACAAAGGTTACAAATGTGTCCAAGGTTACAAAGACGGTAAAAGCCAAGGCTGGATTCAAACCAAGATGCTCTGGCTTCTCAGCCTGTGCTCCGAATCACCGAGCTCTTTCCAATGACATTCTGTCATGGGGGGAGATATTACAATTTATTTAACTGCTTCCCTATGGAGGGTGTTTAAGAATTTTTGCTTTTGCAAACAAAGCTGCAGTGGACACCTTTGTATATAGTATTTCCTTGTGCATTGAGTAGCACCTGAAAAGCATGGACCTAACTGCTCTCTCCACCCATTCCTACCCCAAGCCATCCCTATGTTGCTCTAGAACCTGGAAGAGTAGAAAATCTGCCCTCTCACGTGGCTCAAGGAAATTCAGCTGGCAGAGGGTCCATTTTTCAAATGGACCTGTGAGATTTACACTAAGACAGAAATAATGTATATACATATTTGTTGCGTCTTGTTTGGTACAAAGTGGTGGGGAGGGATAGTATTTTTGGTTTTGCTGAGATTTTATTAGTAACATGGCTGAAAACAGGGGCTTTGTAAAGTTATCTGTAAGATCCTTGTTTTTAAGTGGAAATCAGAGAACGAAAAATATTATTAGTATATTAATCTTACTTTCATATAAGAACCTGGACGGAGAAAAAAACTTAGGAGATAATATTGATTCCTTCTTTACCTTTATCTCTGTTATCTTTAAAGTATACAGTAATGAGAATAAGTAGGGCTATTTTTAAAGTTCTCTTCAAAGAAATATATCCAGCCTCATAGGCAGAAACTTATTAAGACTGGGACATTTAAGAACTCAAAGACAAGTTCAAAGAAATGCCTCTCTGAATAGAGGGTAGAAATAACCTGTTTTCACCTGTGGTTTTACCTCTTCCCTGTTATATCTTAATAAATGACTCTCATTTAATATTTTAGAAAATGGTCTATAAAAAATTTATTGACTTCAGTGTACTATTTCAAATCTAAATTCACGATGGAGAGGTTTCATGGATGAGGCTGGTGCCTTCCTATTCCATTTCCCTGTGCTTGGTACTTAGTTCCTGTATTGCTTATTTACATATATTTGACTTTTCACTGTATTTCATTTTTGCTAAAGCGGAGTTCTCTTCTTCCATGGATAAGAGTATTTTCTTCCTGATGCTCCGCTAACACCTTGCTAATGCTCTGACCCAGCCTGACTTTAAATCCATAGTTGTATTTGCTAACACTATTAATGATTGATAGTGAAGTACCAAATAAAAGAAATGTGATAGTTTCATTAGAGAGCCGAGATAGTACGTTTCATGAAAAGTTCTTTTGTTTAGGACATTGCTTATCCTCAGTTTGTTTAACTTGAATCTCATCAGCCCAGCTTAACTTCAGGGTGTTCTAACAAGGAAGAGGGAGAAACAAAACACATGATCGTCCTAAATGCTAGTATCAGAGCCCCCTCTTTTATAACTCTATTAGGTCTGTGCTTCTGTGATGAAAGCAGGTATCCATGTTGTTGATGCTCCCCAGAGAGGGCCTCAGACACATTTTGTTCCCAAACAGAATTAGAAGGAAAAAGTCTGCTTAGCTGTCTTTTCCTGTTTAAAATACAGCTGCCCCTGAAACAGAGCCGTCATCGGCTCACCAGTACTCTCTACAAACTCGTGGTACAAGTCTATGATATAAGTGGTGTGGAGTGGTTTTGTTGCTAAGGGAAAAGTGCTTAAAAAAAGGGGGTAGGGGGTTGTATCTCTGGTATAGCTCAGATCCTTTGGGTATTTAATGTACAGTTTCAACAAAGGACACTCAGAATTATACCTCTGGTTCAAAATTGCTTAAATGTTGAAACATATGGTCTCATGTTCCATTCGTTAGGAAACAACCAGCTGTTCTCAGCCTGCCAGATCCAAGTAAACATCCACTGTGTGGAAGAGTGAATCTGAAGTGGTTCAGTAAAAACATAAAAGCTGTTTTTGCTGAAGAAGAAAAAAAAAAGGGCCACCCCGAAACAACAGCTAGTGAAGGAAAAAAAATCCTGTCCTGATAACGTGTTTTCCCTGGCTTGCTCAGAGTGGACTGTGGAGCAGGAATGGCTCTGGAGATGTTTCCATTAAAAAAAGATTTGTCGGCCTCTCACTGTCTTCTGCTCATTGTCTTCTGTTGGTGGAAATCATGTGATTGTCTCAGTTACAGTGATTATTTTAATAAAATGCAATTATCTGAGTAATTAATTGATTTGGTTATTCTACTGTGTCCTCCATTCACGGAGGCCAAAATGTCAAAGATCAAGTAGATTGAGAGAATAGGAAAATTCTCATTACAAAGGCGCAGGGAGGAGGGAAAGGATGAAATATTTGGAATTTCAGTGCAGTGGTTTCTATTTATCCGAAATGTCAAGGGCAGTGTAAAATGTATTTTTAAAATGTGTTTCTGTATGGTTTGTGCCCATTCTTGGCGTGGCTGTGGCTCTACAGAGGCCATTGTTCTTTGAAGAGTATGAGGGGGTGTCTTTGTCCAAAGTGACAAAAAGAAGACTTGGAAGACTGGGCTTCCTTTGTTCCTGTGTGGTGCTGTAAAATTTGGTTTGAAATTAGGACCTCAGGGAAGGACCTTCAATAGAGAGCTTTCATTTCCTGCCAGCATTTTAATCACTCTGGGGTTTAAAGTGGATGGCCGGCCAGCATAATGGCCCTATGTTTAATAGAACAGCTCGTATCTTGAAGGCCAGTTAAGGGATCTGTCATCCGCCCAATATTCGTCTTTTCTGTTTCCTGTCCATTTACGAAGATCACCCACCCTTTTAGGTGGTTTCCCTGGACCGTTCTGTAGAAGGGCTGCTGCTGCCGCCGCTTCTTAAAGAAGCTGAACAGAAACCCAGTTGAATATGGTCCAGTCTTCTGCCTGTGCAGGAGGGTCTGGACCGTGCTTTAATTAGACATGAAATTGACCAGGTTTGGGAGTTGATTCCACTAGTTGACGAGAAGAAAGTTTCACAGAAGTATAGACTATGAGGAAGGTTCATTTACTCCGTATCTTATGAGGAATGTCGGTACCTACTGACCTGATACATGATGACAACACCCATCATTGCCGTGAAAGTTAATGTCATCCTATCAGGCATAGGAGTAATTTACGCCCAGGGAGGTGAAGTCCCTCATTGGATATGATTTTATATAATAAGAAAATGTGTAGTTTTTGTGGTAGAGTGGCTTTTTAACTCTGAAGGCTCCCTTTGGAACCATTTAGAAATTTACCTTCACAGTTTATTAAATAATATCCAAAATTCCTAAAGGAGTGAATATTGGAGCCAAGTCTTGAAAGATAGAGCCAGCAATAAGAAGGAAGAGCTCTGAATTTCTCCCCTGATTCATACCTAGTGACCAGGAGTAACATAATACCAGAGAAAGTCTCAGACTCACTAAATTCTAACCTAAGAGGTTGTACTGAAATTATTCTGTGACGGGGCGCTAAGCATAGAATTCTCCCTGTGTGGATGCTTTCAACAGCTTGGCAGAGGCCATTTCAGGGGTGGCTGTTAAATAGGATCATAAAGTGTTTCCCTAACTCTGAGTTGCAGCAAGGAATAAGGAGTGAACGGGAAGGGATGTTTTTTTCAGCTACTAACAAACTATCCCATCTTGCAGTCAAGTGTGCTGCAAAAGAAACCAAGAATGGGCATTTTCTTTTTTACAGCTAGGTGTTGTGAGTTATGTGGAAACAAAGGAATGTGTAAGCCTCATTCAGCAGAACGGAAGGGATTCTCTCTCCGATCTTTCTCAGGCCAAGCTTGACCCACGCCCACAGAAATGATGGAAGTGAACAAGAGTCCTCACTGCCCACAACCTTCTCTGTGCCAGGGTCCTGGCCCTGGTGGAGGAAAGGAGAAATGGCCTCAGGGTGGGGGTGGGCGTAAATGAAGTATTCTCACTTCTTCAGAAAAAATGGAATGACATGAAAGTTCTCCAAAAAGAGTTGCTGGAACCAGCTCCCCTTCACTTTTCCCCTCTGTAATCAGTAATCATTCTCTGCCCACCAAGTGGTTGTGCTTTCTTACTGACTGTACTTGTGCCCTTGAAGGCTTTTCAAACAAGGATTTAAACATCCAATACACTTTCCTGTCTCTTTGAGAGCCACCCTCCCACTGGGTCCCTTCTGACCTCTTTCATCATATCTCTAGCCGCAGATTTCTTAGCTGCCCAATTTGAACCCTTTTGAGTTGGCCTCCTTTGGATGAATAGCTGTTTGAAAGCTGATTTAAAATGAATGTTGTTCCTTATAAGCTATGGGCTGAAAAACACACTATCCAGAGCTGCAGAGGTGGTCACATAAGGTAGGCAGGCTCTCCTGAGGTTCGTTTTGCACATGTGCGTTGGTCTAGTAGGAATTATGCATCATTAGACTCAGGATCTTTTCTGTGCATCCAGGTCGTTTCTCCATAAAAAAAAAAAAAAAAAAAGCCTCTGACATTTCAGCCAGGGAACCATCATTGTACTTACACCAGTCTATTCCCACATGTGAAATATCATGACCTAAATCGCCACTCAACAGCTCCTCTGAAGCTCTAGAGTGTGTTTACTGGGTAAAATTTTTCAGGCACAGATTTGGAGGGAAAGCTGCCCACCAGAGCAGGGCCTTAGCATAAAGTTAAGATTGTCAAAGATCTGACTATAATCTGTTTCATTCACTGTTGCAGTTTGCTGTGTGGGTGTATCCACAATGTGAGAACCTCATTTCATTGAAGAATCTGAATATTTTGTAAGGATGTGAAGAGTTGCAAATAATCTTTTCTATAAGACTGTGAGGAGGAACAAAGCCACTAATGTTAGAAAGAACTGGTACACGATTGTTTTCTGTCATTTATAAAAAGTCAACAGGAATATTCTAGACTTGACAAATTTATATCCTCAACTTGTTGCTCCTTAAAAATGATCCATATCCTATCTGCAAAAAGCGTACCTGTGAAAAGGTCTGTTCCATTGGCACGATATTCTCCTTTGCAGCACAAATAGTTTTAAAGTAAGATAATATATATAATAAACCCCTAAATTGTTTGTCTATAACAAAGAATTTGTTTACATCTTCAAAGAGGTATCTAAAATCTGCTATATAAGCAAAAGACGAGGCATGCAATACAGTTTTTATATACCTATATATACACACTTTATTTTTATATGTTACCTGTTATATAAAAATTATGTAGTAAAATAATATTTGTATAAATACAAATATAACATATGTATATAAAATGTAAGTATGTATGTATAATCAAGTCAGTGGAGTTATTCAAGAGGCCTTCATTTTTGCCTTGTTATTGGCAGTGAGATTACATGAGCCTTAACTGTAACCAAGGCAATTAGTAGACTCACAGGTGCTGGCTTCCAATTTTTATTTCTTAGCCTTTCTTAGAAATCACACTAGAAAATGAAATGGTCTTGGTGGATGTCCCATTTTTAGGCAATAGCATTTGGTTAGCATTGCTTCTACCCGCTCCCTTGGGCGATTTTGCCTATGTCTGTATATCCTCCTGGTCCTTCCTTCCAAAAGCCTTTCCTGAGAGTTTATCCCTTATTTAGATAGTACCTATTTTATTATATTGTGTGCAAATGTTTTTGTGTTTTAAAATTGAATCCTAACCAGTTAGTTAACTTCTTTGAGGCAGGACCTATGTTAAACTTTTCCTGGGCTGCTCAGAACCTAACAAACTCTTCAGCGCATAAATAAGTGTTAGTTTTCTTTCCTTGTTTAATTGTTATCCATAAATTTTTCATGTGAGAAAAGTAAAGGAGGAAGAGAATTTTATCATTTGTTTAGTTGACAGGAAATTTGAAGCAAAACTAGTATAATATCCACCTTACCTCAAATTCCTGGAAAAAATTCTGTTGACCGCTCCCCTACGTTGTAGCTCATCTCTCTTCCCGAACTTTGTCTTAGATTTGCATGTTGTTGTTGTTTTAAATCACAGTTGTTTCTGAATGTCGTGAAAGAAAGATGGAGGATGATTAGACAGACAAATGGACAGATAGACATTTGTGCCAGAGACTGGAATAGAACTCACAAATTTTGGATGTGGTGTAGTACATCATGAAGACCAAACCATAGCAGCCCCATAAGAGGTAGGCAAGGAACAATTGAATGAGATATCAAACTCTGCCTCTGCCTTTTTGTAATTGCCCCAGGATGGCAGAGAAGTGTCTATCATAGTGTAGGGATGGGCAAGGAATTCTAGCAGCCAAATGCCTCCTAACTTGAACAGCAAGAGAACGATGGCTGCAAGTGATTGCTTGATTTAACAGTGGGCTAGAGACCCTAACTAGCCTCACAGGATGGCTGGTGACTAAGCTCATTCCAACCTCAGGACTATTTCGATGGAACTACTCCTTGGAATTAACAGTGGCTTTCCTGGAAAACACAGAAAGCTAACTATTCAAAAGGATATGTTCTGACCACACAAATGTATCTCGCAATAACAAGTTTGTTGTTGGTTTCATCTCAGAAAACTTACCACTCGCGCATATTTAATATACAGGCTTACCCTCTAAGAAAAAGAAATAGAGCCTGCATGCCTTTTATACCCACTAGATAAAATTTAAGGTGCTCATCAGTATCTCTTTCGATAGCTGGACCAGATAAGCAGGAAATATACCTAACCAGGATTAATTTCACATGTTGCCTGTTATAGTTTTTCTTAATCTGCTCCTTGGCTTGCTCTAATTTTTTTCAGTTCAGGGAGCTAGCTTCTTTAGAGTGGAGGACAAGAATACATTTCATTTATGTCTAGTGCTTTGTCTCTTTTGAGAGGGAAACAAAAAAACAAACTCTTTTGAAACCCACTAGTTAGAGAAGATACTTCAGGAGTCACTAGATCATAGTGCTTGGTTGATTCTCCTTCCCCTGGATGGGGAATCTGGAGGTCTGGGTGTTTACTTTTCTCTTACTAACTAGCTCTCTGTCCTTTTGACACCTCACCTTTCTACACTACAGCTTTATATTCTACAGCTTTGTATTTTATGAAGCATCTAAGCTAGATGATCCCTGACCTCCCCTCTAGTATTAATTCCATTGATATACCACTTGAGAAATGCAGACAGCATTTGAATGTAAGTCTCCAGACACTTGCGTGCAGTGTTGTCTCCCTGCATAGAGTGGGCACCAATGTCCATTAGGTGGCTTATGCTACAATACAGAAGAACATAGTTTTACATATTTTCAAAGTTACTTGAGAACAAATTAAAATTGTTAGAACTGAAAGAAATGTGGAAGCGTAACAATAACCTCTCCCAATTTCTATCTCTTGCACATTTACCTCCTTAACTGGCTAACCCCTCAGTTCCTGATTAGCTGTGAACACCCACAACCCTTGGTGCAGAGGTTCTCAACCTTGGCTTCACATTAGAATTCTTCGGGGACCTTTGTAAAATCCCAAGGGCCAAAACATACTCAGAGCAGTTGAGGTTAGAGGGCAGGCCTCTATTTTTCAAATTTCCCAGATGATTCCAGTGTACAGCCAAATTTGGAAACCTCTGTCTTAGTTGGATCACTTTGCTTTACAGAGTGTAATACCATGTTTCCCCAAAAATAAGACCTAGCCAGACAATCAGCTGTAATGAGTCTTTTGGAGCAAAAATTAATATAAGACCCGGTCTTATTTTAATAAAAGACTGGGTCTTATGTAATATAATATAGTATAATATAATATGATATAATATAATATAATATCAGACCGGATCTTATATTAACTTTTGCTCCAAAAGATGCATTAGAGCTGATTGTCTGACTAGGCCTTATTTTTGGGGTAACACGGTATGTAACTCCACTTTTCTAGTATATTACAAAAATATATGTATGGGTCGGTTCCCCCAGTCGTAGATCTCTTATATTTCAGAACATTTTGCTGAATATTTTACTGACTATATATTTTATTCCATACTAATCTCTCTGATAGCCATTTCCATTTGTTTGGAGATACAGCGTCATGTCAAACCAGGCAGCATAACATTCAATCTTCTGTTCCCATTTCCTACGATTAAACTCTAAGCTAGGAGGGAAATTCCTTAGCCCATCATGGGCTGTCCAGAAGTTGAGACACATGAATGGATTTAGGGTGGTGTCGATGTGTGTTTTTTATTGACCACAGAAGATGCTACTATTGGGATTCATGTCACTATTTTGTCAGATTTGCCTGAACTCAAGTGTACAAGGAAGGACGGAAGAGGAAGCTTTTTTCTTCCAGAATTGGCTTCACCCCAAACAGAAGGGTTTAATTGTATTTTAAAGCAAAAAAACAGTTTGGAAAGGAGATACCAAATTAAAACACATTTAAGATTATAGTTTATGTTATTGTACCTATGAAGTGGGCAATTCAGTAAATATTTGTTGATTTTATATGAAGTAAGATAATTTTCAAATACACTGTTCCACCAGGATACCGAATTTAAATGTGCATTTGTTCATAATGAATCTGAGCACTCTCGTACAGGTTTTCCTTTATCTATATTCAGGTCCTCTGTCTACAAAGTGTTTTGCCTACCGTGTGTAGTTTAAACTTAGCAATAGTTTTAAAGTGTCCTGCCTTTTGCGATAGTGAAAAATCTGGATTCCTGAAAAGAATAGATTCTTTTCCCACCTGGATGATTTCCAGTCCTTACAATGGTTTGGAAGCATTTGGTGAGCATATTGTGACCCAGAAATCATTGTGGCTTCGTTTGGCTTGCCCTAGTAATGTAAATTATAGGAAACCTTTCTTGAAAAAAAGATAAACAGGAAATAAGCAGAAATCTTTTTTTCCGTGTTAATGGTTATTTGGAGCTGGTGAATGGACAAATAAATGAAAGGCATGGTCCCAAGACCTAGGCACACTCTAAAAGTCTTTGTTTTTATCCCAAGTTAGGTTTTACAGAACTGCTATCATTAGGCAGTTTCCTCTGACTTGTCAATTTCCTTGAGAAATCTTTTTCTTGACCATGTAGTGTCTCATATTGCATTGCCTCTACTTCTCTAAGCCTTCCCTTCCTCAAAGTGACTTTTAAAAAATTTTTACGTTATTTTATTATTAGTTTCAGGTGTAAAAAATATATGTATATAATGATTAGACATTTACACCCCTCACAAAGTGATAACCCCACCAAGTCTACTACCCATCTGACATTGTATATATACAATACAACATTGTATATATACAATCAATGTTACAATACCATTGATTATACTACCTATGCTGTACTTTACATCCCATGAATATATATATATATATAAAATTGTAGTTGACAGTCATTATTATTCTACATCAGCTTCAGGTGCAAAGCGCAGTGGTCAGGCATTTATATAATCTATGAAGTGATTCTCCCCCAGTCCAATACCCATCTGATACTCTACACAGTCTTTTTTTTTTTTTTTAATTTAATTTTATTAAATTTATTGGGGTGACAATTGTTAGTAAAATTACATAGATTTCAGGTGTACAATTCTGTATTACGTCATCTATAAATCCCATTGTGCTCTACACAGTCTTTACAACATTATTGATTATATTACCCTATACTGTATTTCACATCCCCGTGACTATTTTGTGACTGCCAATTTGTACTTTCTAATCCCTTCACCTCCTCAAAATAACTTTAAAAAAAAAATTCTAATGCCTGGCACAAAATAAACTACACAAGAAAAGTGTCAGAACTTCCTCTGAAATAGTTTTGGTTACTGAGTTTATTGCTCCTCTGAAAGCTTTTGAATGAACATGGCTGTAATTGACCATTGCTAATTCAGTGGACCAGCTATGACCAGAATTGGGGTTATCTGATCTTCTCCAAGAAGTTCTCCACTTAATATTCCTATGCTTAAAATCTATGCTGTCACGATCTTGATCCAGTCAGAGCAAGGAGACCTGGGATGGTTAAAGGAAGAAATGCTAAATGTTAGATCATGAGAAATTAAATGTAAAAAAATTCATTTCTTATTCCTCATGAAGCTGGCTGCACTGACTTTCTCAGTCTGAAATCCCCTCCTTACTGCCCCATCCCTAGGCTGCTACGAGCCCATTATCACAGTGATTAGAAGCATTTAAAAGGTTAAATAATACTCCTTTCCCTAGCTGACAGACTGTAGTCTGAATTCTTAGATTGTTGAGATTACCTTAAATCTTCTCATCTCTCCTTATGGAAGAGGAAAATGCCCAAATCCCATTCTGTCTGTCCTCTAGGGCCTGTACTAAGAGCCAGAGAAAAGAACCCTGAGACCAGCAGGCTCTTGGCTTCAGGTAAATTTCATGGGAACGTGTTGCTAGCTGTCCTAGGACCCTGCATGGAAAGTTGCAATGGGTAGTTGCATCTGCGTTGTAATCACTTTGTAAAAGCCTCCTTCCTCTAAGGAATCAGGGTACAGTCAGCAGAGTTGTCTGCGTGATCACTGTGGTTCAAACAGCCTGATGTTTTTTATTAGGCAAGGAAGACATCCAGCTGGTGGGCTGAGCATGTCCATTCCATTCTACTGTTAGTGCTGTGAGGAAATAGCCACTTATTCATTTCCTATCCATCACATGACTTTTCCGGTCTCACTTTGCTGTGGGGACAGGAACATAGCTAGGCTAACCATAGGTCCTGATTTGCCCAGGTCCCATTTTCACTTGTGCCAGTTTAATTATCAGCAGTGCTCATTTCGCCCTCAAAAGTACCAGTTTGGATGTCACCCATTTATCACCCTATGTTAGACATAGGGTCCCCAGAAGAAAGAGCTACTAAATGGAATGATAGTAGGATCTGTGTTTCTAAAACATTAGAATTAGCCTATATAATGTATTGCTTGTGACGTGAATCCCAAAAAGGCACAAAATAATCTCCTTTATGTTTGCTGACAAAGGAAAACACTCTAGAATTAGAATTCTGGTCTCTGTAACTAATATTTTCATAGGAAATCAGAAACAGAGCAGGGAAATATGAACTCAGGAAGGCTCTGTAGACTTCAATAAAATTTGACTCTTCTCATGGGGGATAAAGGTGGGTAGATGATGGTGGAGTGAGCATACTACCTCTGAGAAATCCCGTGTCTCAAATGGTACCCAGTGGTGCTCTGAAGAAGAACATTCTAGTAATTCCTTTCTGGGCACATTTCCTAGGGAGTACTGAGTTGATCAGTGTGCGTGTTTAGGACCTTTGTGCCAGATTTCAGCATAAAGATCTTTGTCTCCCCAAAGTGGTCCATTGGTTTGGTATCTGTGTGCCCACGTTCCTGGTGCTGCCACCTCAAGGAGTTTATGAAATTTTGATGTAGAAATTAGGTTGTTGCTTATCTCGTACCTTCTTGCTCATAGTATTGACAATACCACTGAATTGCTTGAGGCAGATAGCATCTCAGCGATCGCTGTGCTATTTCAGCTCTCTGCTGCTGACAACATCAGAAGTGTTTTAACAGGGTTTTAATGGGCAGCCTCTGTAGCTCCTTGGAGGGTTGCAAATAGCGGCCGTGAGAAACCCTCTCTGCTGCTCTGGGCTGACATGCCCTCTTTTCTCATCCAGCTGCTGCTTGTTTAGATGGCCGCCTTCCTGGTGACAAGCACTTCTTATTTGGGCCGAGTAGTACTAGGACTTGAATTCCAGAGAGGAGATTGTGTAATATAAAAAAGGAAAGGTCTCCTAAGGACATTTTCTTCTCATCTGTTGGGGGCAGGAAAAACAAGGCTTTTTGTAGGGGGAAGGGCAAAAGAGAGGGTCTAACCAGGAGTAAGTCTGCCATTCCCAGAACCTTTCAGAGAAAATTCCTGGTGTGTCGTTAAAAGTAAAGTGTTCTCATTTGATGGAGTCACAAGAATCTATTTGGAGAATGCCATGCCCAGAGCCCCTGTTTTCTAGCTTTCCCACATTTTAGAATTTTATTTAATGGCCGACAGGCACACAAAGAAGAAAGCATCTTTCCACACACGAAGACAGTGTTTGATGATTTCATGATACCCTGTGATTTTCTCTACCATTCTGAAATACGTCTCAAGAGTTAAAGGACAATGAATTAATGCTGCTTCATCTGCTTGGTTCCATTACTTGATCTTCAGAGGCAACAAAGTCACTGGATTCCCAACTAGTAACTTAAAACCTCAAATCTTAGGCTGAAAGGGGATGGATAGCCACTCTTCGTAGAATTCTCTTTACTAAGACAATGAGGTAGTGAAATGAGGTGAAAAAATGACATTACATTGACCTCCCAGTTGTGGTGCCAAAGGCAGTTGTTAGTATCTGTGCCCATGGTCAACAGGGTACCCCAAAGGGAACTGGTGATAAGAATGGAAGGGAAAAAAAAGGTGGCCAAGATAATAAAGTTTTTAGTGTGATAAAAGAAGTCAGTCTAATCAGGAGGAAAATATGTCTGTGTTTCATTTAGAAACTGTAGTTAGTTGGTAGTAGAATTCCACGGTTTGGAAGTATTAGTGCAGACATCAGCTACTATAATTGTTTCTCTCCATCAATTTTCCTTCTCAGGGACATAGAAACAATAGTTGGCCTGGCTCTTTTTAAAGGAGATCTAAGAATACTTCCTTCTAATGTCAGAGAGAGACTGCCTTTACTTCAGGCTCTACCTACTTAGAATTGGTTTTTATCATTATCACCCTGCACTGTTTTTTTCAGGCTGCCTGAGAAAAATCTCCTATCAGACACTTAAGGCCATTTCACAGCCTTCTCTTCCCAAACCAAATTGATAGTACTAGGTTATCATCTGTCCTTCAGAGATTTAAGATTCTTAACGTCTTGTCACCAGCAGAGGCATGACTTTAGCTATTAAGGGATAAATCTGATTATCAAGGTTGGAAGAAAAAAAAAAAGCACCTCTGGGACACGTTGAGAAACCATTCCTGGGAAAGCCTAAGCCCATTTACCCTTTGCTTTCTTACCGCTGGGCACCTTTCCTAAAGCTTCTGCTGCTATGCTACAACTGGGACTGTTACCCCAACTAAGATCATAAAAAAAGGCTTTATTAGATGGGCCTGTTTTTGGGGTCTTATTTGCAAAGCACTGAATAAAGAGAACTGCAGGAGCTCTGCAGAATATAAAGGGAAACACCACTAGAATATGGCCTATGGGAGAAATGTAATGGTAAAAAGTATAAACCGTAGAGTTAGAAAACTAACCACATCACGAACTAGAAAGTGGTTACCTCCCTCTGCCTCAGCTTCCTCATTTATAAAATGAATATTATAATGAGAATTGTATGCTATTCATAAGATCGTTGAGGAGTAAACAAGATGTTCCATTATAGCTCAGTGTCTGGTACATAAAAAAGTGCTTGGTTAACAGGGGCCAATATTACTATTTCTGTTAAGTATACACATGCCTGCTGCTCAGTAAATATATATATATATTCTCCCCATGTGTTCAAAGGGCCTAATTTTAAGGGCATTTGTTAGCAGTCATACTGACCTAGATACAAGCATAGAGGACACACAATGGCAGAATAAAATCATTTAAACCAAGACAGGAAAGGACAGTGGGGAGCTATAAACAGAGACTTAGCATAAACCTTTGAAAGAAAGAGCATTCCTAGGCTTGTCAAACCACACATTTCAATGTTGAGCGTCTATGCTCACTTTTATAATCTAAAATCAAGAAACCCCAGCTTGACTACCTACTATGGTCTTGTGGTGGCCCTCCCTTTTTCTCGGCCTCAGTGTTCTCTGTCAAATGGCAGAGTTGGAATAGATGGTCTCCATGGTATCTCTGGTCTAAAATTTTATGTCTGTTGGGAAACACAAAGGGGTGATAGCATTCCTTTTTCTCACAATCGCTCAGGTATACTTTCCCGAGAAAAAGATGTTTTGTGGAACTGCCCTGATAGATCGATCTTTCTATGAAATTGCAAACTCCTGCCTTATGTGTCTATATCCTACCCCAAAGATAACATGGTTAATTTGTTCTGCTTTATGGCTGATGGGGTAAGTTACATCATGTGATGAGTGGGCATTTTCATTTTCATGGTCTTTTTTCTTTGTTCAGGGACCAGTGGCCTTAGCCAAGGTGGGCTATGGCTGCTCTGTAACTCTGAGTTCATTCCTGTGCCCGATGGCTTTTGGGTTCTGCTTTGAAGTTCCCCTGTGCCTCAGCTGCCTCGAGTAAATCATTTGCTGCTCCCCTGTGCTTGTGATTTCCTCCACTTTCATGTTCAGTCCTCCCTGAAAAATGGGGACTGTAATTTGTTAGCAGCATAGGAGCTAGCCTCTAGGTTTCCCTCAGTGATGGTATGACTCCACACTGGACTTTTCTCATTTCCCAGTTTGGTTGTTCCCAAATTCAGTAGTTTAATTCTCCAAATTTGAAGAACACCAGTGCAGTGTCTCCCTCTCCTTAATCATAATTGCAGATGGTGCTTGTGAAATTTTGCTTTCAGTTTGTAACAGAATTCAGAGCTGTTTTTTGTTTTTGTTTTTAGCAAATATTCAAAACAATTAAAAACTTAGTAGAGACACCTCTAATCAGGCCCTGGAGGGCTTGCAAGCTGCCTGACCTAGTGATTCTCCTGTCTGCCCTGGGTCCTATCTCTCTTCATGTGCATGCATTTCCTTATTTTATACACCACCTGCCAATATCTAGCTCAAAGATCTCTCTAACCATGAGTCATTATAAAGGACAGCATAGTATTTTTTCTTGATGTAAAAATAAAGTTTTTAAAAATTTAAAGCTAGCAATTAGGATTCACTCGAAAGGCGGGATGTGTTAATTTCTGAGAACACCACAGGGAGCAATTTTTATTTACCTCTGTGTGGGCCTTTGGTGAGGTTGTTATGTAATGAAAGACTCAGCTCAGGTGTTTTCAAAACAGCTGATTTCCTCGACCTGGTTTCCTTGTGGTGTGTAAAGTTGTTGCTACAGATGACACCCAGGCAATAGAGCGAGAACTCAGTTGTAGCCTGTTCGTGTCTGAAGGATGTCTGCTAAGTACCATCATGTATTAGGATTGGAGTAGAAGGAGGTGTGTGAGAGTGAAATGGTCCTTCTTCAATTCCCTTCAGTCACCTCTAATTGAGGGCAAAAAACACTTGCTTCATACATATCAGTTTGATAGTCTATCTTTCCTCTGTACTTAATGAAAAGCCTCCTGAGGATAGAAAGCAGTTTTTATTTTTATCCTTTATCTTTATTATTTACTCATTCATTTATAAAAGGAATTTTTGAGCCCCTATTACATACATCTCTGTGCCAGGATCCACAGGTAACCTAAAGATGCACAAAGCAAAGTTCTCCTTAGCAAGAAAACAGACTAAATACACCTGTGACTATAAAGTAATACCAGTGAAGTAGTGGGAATGTTCAAAGGAAAGGGAAATCAGTTTCCACTTGAAGTTCAGGAAAGTCTTCATGAAAGAACTTTCATTTGAGCTGAGTTTTGTTCTATAGAAATAGGAAAAAGAGGTCACTGCAGGCAGGGAGAACAGTTCAGAAAACATGGTGTGTGCAGATGGGTAAAGCAGGTGCTTTTGTTTGTCTGTAGCACAGGGTATGGCGAGGAGAGGAAAAGAGAATATTTGACAAGTTAGACTAGAGAGTGTAGGGCTTTGAATACTTTACAGTGTTTTATGTATTTCTGGAGTCAGTTGGTCAGTTGGGACTTGAATCTTGCTTTCACCTGCTTCTTACCTCTGTGACCTTGGACATATCTGTTCTTATCATCTCTGTTCTTCAGGTTCCTGGTCTATAAAAACTAACAGGTGAAATGAATTTTAGTAATATGTTTTATTTAACCCAGTATATCTAAATAGCTTTTCAAGATTTAATCAATATAAAAATTAATTTTATAATTACCTTACATTCTTTTTTTTCCCCATGCCAAGTCTTCAAAATCTGCTGTATATTTTATACTTACAGCACAAATTTAATTCAGACCAGCCATATCTACATGTAGAACACATTCTCCTACTCTACTGCCTTTGGTTGTATGAACACAAAGAGAGAAACATTAGAACTGAACTCAAAAGTCATTCCATGCTGATATCCTTAGCTACCACTTACAGAGGTTTTTGACATGCCAGAAGAAGTTGATTCAAATAAATTTTGTGCTCAGTCAGCCACAAGAGAATTGTCAGCCATTATACAGAATGAAAGCAATCGCTGAGAGGAAGTCCATCCTGGTAGACATGTGAGTTTTACGCTGGCTTTTTTTTTTTTTTTTTTTTTTTGAGAAATAAGACTCATCGCTCCTTTCATTCTTTCCTGACCATGATTGCCTTTGTATTGAGGTCTAACAACCTTGGAAGAACACAGAGTATGTGCTAAATAAATATAGTGACCCTTTTTCACTCAACGAGTGGCTGTCTGAATTCCCAGAACTGATCTAATTCCACTTGCTTCTGAAGTTTAACTTTTACACTTGTGTTGGTTTTAGCCATTGGCCACTGTGTCAGAGGTCATGAACTTACACACTTCCTCCCCAAAGATTCACTGTATCAGTGCTCGGTTTGTTAGGATCCCTTCAGATTAGTTTATTTCATTGTGCCGCCATTGGTTAATTCATATAATCATACGGTCTTCTTCTTTCAAATGGATGACAAATGAAGAAGGAAGAGGCATGGAGTTATCAGGTTCTTCGGCATCTTAATTATCTTAGTTTTAAGTTCTGTAAGTGTGTCTTTATGGATGTAGTTTTACTAGCTTAGAGCATCTAATTGGAACCAGATCCTTAAATCTCTCTGGACCCACGAGCAATAATAAGCCCAGAACATCTTAGCCCTACAATCCAGAAACACTTATGTGTGCTTGTGCTTGAATCATGTGCAATCAGTTTCTTCTCCCAGCTTCTTTTTCCACCTGAGACTGTAGCATGATTCAGTATGGAGATAAAGGGGTGATTTGTTCCTATTTTAAATGGGTGCAGTCAAGAAAGGGAGGGTTGGAGCTTAATTATTAGTAATTGTTCAAAGCATTTATTTTCTTTACATATAGTATTATGGAGACTACTCATATGTTTTCAGCCCCTTTGTATAGGTCATGGTCACTCTATAGTTATGCCAACATTATACTGTTAGCCAGGATGGGTAGATTTGGGCTAGACCAGTTTTTTGTCTAGGGGTGGAGAAGTCGCCTGATTGAGTCCTCACAGACTGTTCTAGAGGGGTACACATTCCACAGCCTAACCTGGAAAAGCTAAGTCAGTGGTTTCCAATGTTTTGGGGTCACAGACCGCTCTGAGAAGCTAGTGACATTTATGAATCCTCTCTAGAAAAACATGTGCAGACGCTTATACACATACAATGCTGCATATGCTTTTAGGGGGTTCGGGACCCTGCTGAAATCCATCCCAGGTTAAGATCATTCATTTGGCCTCTGTGGGTAGGTGTTAGTCACGATGCTGTTATAAACCCAAACATGTTGTTCAGACCCGAAACTATAATTGATGACACAGGACCCCAGGGACCGTGGGAGATTTAAGACAGAAAAGAGCTTTAGCTTTGGGGGGTATTTGTGTTTGCTGTCGCATAAGGTGAGATGAGCGCATAGAGAGTAGAGTCAGTCCTGATGCTGGGAGACCTCATGTGCCCTGAGGTCACATGGCTGAGAGTAGGGCTGGAAGCCAAGGAAGAAGAAATCAGGCAAAGGTCCTCTAGTTTTGCCAGTCAGTCAGGTTAGAACACACTGGCTTAAACTCTGGAAAGTTCCTTCTAATCTGAGGAGAGGTTTTCAGAATCAGAAGAAACAGCTCTTTATGCTCTTTATATTTTCTATGATGATTTTCTTTTGCTGTCTTCATGGTTTTATGTAAAATTTGCATTAAGGCCAAACATAGAAATGGGGTTTTGCAAATAAATCCTTGAGCCTTTATAACGGGAAGAACAGCTTACCTGCAGTGGGATTAGCCGCACTTTCCTTTTAGCCCTGAGTCAATCCCTGTGGAAATAAGAGCAAAGGCGGAGCTACAGGTGTAGCCCTAGACTCCCTCCCACCTGGAGACTCTGATTTTCATTCCTGAAGGGTTTTGCATCTTGTTTTAGTAAGAGTTCCTCTTCCTTTACATTCATTTCTGCATATTCTTGCTTTACCACCCCTACCACCCCCCCCCTCCCCCCGCAAGCCCAGTAGAAATGGCAACAGGACCTTCTTCATTTTGGCAAGGATGACTCCTATTTGTATGACCAGTCACCGGGCTCTTAATTGAAGCCTTGAGCAGATGCAGGACAGTCCTTTATCATTTTGCTTCAAGATTCTTTTAAGCCCCAGTAGTGTTGAGGAATTATCAAGGAGACTATAGACACGTTGAAATCTTTAACCAGAGAAGCTGCCTGAACAGGAAACCATAATTTATAGTATATTTTAAAAGGATTTGAAAGGACTAATGTAAGCGGTCCAATAAGTACAGTATTTCCAAAATCATTGAATGTTATCCTAAAGAATGAAAGTTGTCACCTTTTGAGTCACAGACCAATTTTCTGTGTCTAAATATAATAATTTTTCTTTTAGGCAGCCCTAGTCTAAGTTGGTGAACCACATTCTTGTGCTTTGGAAACTTCTCCATTTAAGTAGCTAGCGTAGCAGGGAAGAGATGCTTCTGTGTCCCTCTGCCCAACCCCCAATTCTGGAGCCACTGCTTTGTCTGCTACCAGCTTAAAATTTTTCTGGAAGCCAGGGTCTCATCTTACTATGAGTGGTGACATCATATTCTCTTCCACAATGTATATGTTTGCTTTAATATATAAATCATTTGTTTGTCAAACTACTTAAATTTTCCCCCCTAAAACTCTCAAGCAAAATAGCTTTCCTTGGCCCGCCACTACATACTCCCAGAAATACTGCAATACTGCAAACACTGATAAGGTTATATTTATTATCGCTGTTTTCTGTTCCCATTTTACAGATAAGAAACAGGTTTTGTCAAGTTCAGGCACTTGCTCAAGATCATAAACTCATGAAGTGGCAAACAAAGAAGATGGGTTTCTCACCCATCTCTTTCTTGAGGTACACGTCTATAATACAAAACCATGCGGGTATTAAGCCGTCCAGTTTTCAGAAGAAGTAAGGTGGTGGATTTTAAAATATTCCACAAAGTCAGTGGCTCTGTGTTTTTCCTGTACAACATGCTTAGTTTCCCAGAGAGCTTGGAAACAGGTAATTCTGGATAAACATGCGTGTCTTATGTCACTGTAGATACTGGCGGTAATGTGTCATTCATTACTAGATACATTTTGACAAAAAAGAGTCAGGAAGGGGCCTAATTTACCTCAAAAGCATTATGTGGAAGGGTGTGGGGAGTTCTTTTATGGACAGAGAAACACTCGTCTTCGCTGAATTTATGGCAGTTTGGCAGACCCAAGAATATAACCCATTTCAAGTCCCACGTGCTAGTGCTGCCCTGAAAACCCTCTTGCTCGTGAAGAAAATCTTTAACAACCCTAAGTCCCGAGTTTCATCCTGAGGATCCAGGACCCATTTTCTCTTTCTGAAAAGGAAAAAGAAGCCAAATGATGGGAAATTCTTTGCAAGTCCTATTCTCAATTCTCTCTCTTCCCCACTGCTGCTCTAGTTAATTTCGTCTTCCGCCCTTGTGATTATGTGTACTGGCAATCATAATTATTATCATTATTAAAATACTATTGTGTTTATTATTATTTTACAGTCATACATCTACTCAGCAGACCACAGCAGCTCACTTGAGCTACTATTGTAAGATACAAACTTACGTTGCCTGCATCAGTTTGGAATTTCATGGAATATGCTTCTATTTGACTGTATTTCCAGATGGAACCATGTGCTTAAGTGTTTGTTTTAGGCCTCCAAGTAGTCATTCCTTTGCAATGATCTGTAGCTAGCCTGCTCTCCCTTGGGACTAACCTGTGTGACTAATTTAAGTGGGAGTGTGATAAACTTTGTCACCACTTAAGGAAAGGCTAAAAATACTTCTTTTTGTTTTTGTTTGTTTTTCTACATATTATCTAGCGACTCTCTTTTGAGGGATAAGGGAAAGGAGGTGGTGAAGATTAGAGCTGATGAGGAAGGTTCTGAATGCCCAAGTTTCATTTCGGAAGCTTCACACCTTTGCGCCCCAGGGAAAAGTTCTGACCCCAGGCTTTTACAGGTTTTGTTATAAAACCTGAGCTTCCCAGAACACTTTGTGGTTAATGGCTTTCGCAGAAGTGATTTTACAACTAAAGATGGCCATCAACCAGACTTGTCTTAGTTCATTGTCCAGATCTAAAAAATGATTGTTAATGTGACTTATTGTGCTAGTTAAATATTTCTTAGAAGGGTTTCTTTTTAGGTTGCAGTCTTGTGAGCAAAAACACAGTAACAGGAGGGCTCCCCTAAAAAGTGGAGCAGACAGATAAGCTTTGTGGATGAAGGAGATGCGAACTGGAAGGCTGGAGAGGGATTCTTGTCTTAAGCCTGTCCTCCACTCACTGAGGGACCTTGGACAAATCACAACCTCCCTGTTCCGTGTTTCTTTAACTTTAAAATGAAAGGATTGGACCAACTCTTTGCTTTTCAAGATCTCTCTCTTAAACCCTTCTCTCCAAAGCAGAAACTTTTTCTAGTGAAATATTCTACAAGATCCCAATATGAGTGAAGATGTGTCATTCACGGAGGGTACAGGGAAAATCCTTGTCTTGCCTCAGTGCTGGCCCCTGAGGCACTTCTACTTTATTTGATCTTTAAGAGCTCTTCCAGCTGTGGTATTCTATAATTCTAATTAATGTGAATTAAGCATTATTAAAATCAGTGGGTGTTGTTTTTTTCATTCAGTTACCCACATCAGGGAGAAAAAAATGGTCTCAAATTACCATATGATTTAAGTCAATAGAAGATATAATTCATTGATATTAAAGGCAAGTACAGATCTAAACATACGACAACTATTTTAGAAGTTGTGGAAATTCACAATAGAAACCCTCTTCCTTCACCCCAGAATGCATGATGCAAGAATGCAGAGCAGAGAAATGGTAAATCTTCCACCATTAGACCTCACTTCCTAAACATTTCCCACTGAGCACTGCTGTGCAGCTCCCTCTTTTTTCTTCCTCTCCTCTCTCAAATCCTAGATTACTGCATAGTTTGGAATTTTGGCCCTAAAAGGGCCTTTCTTGGTTCTCTCCATCCCTCTCTAACTGGAGCCCGCTCAAAAGTACTCTCATTTCTGCCTGTCATCGCAGCTAATACCTTGCAGATTCAATACCAAACTGTTGTATAGGATTAAATTCTGAGCCTTCCAGGAAAAAATTTCTGAAAGTGTTCCTTTGCTGTTGTTAATTGCAAAATAAACAGCTCTCCCTCCCAGGGAGCGGAGTTTCCTTCTCCTTTGGTGGGCTTCCCTCTAGCAATGCAGGAGCTGCTGGGGCCCGATTTACACCTACAATTCCACACCAGTTTAGAACTCCCACTTTAGTTTCTCAGTTTGCATTATTTCACCAACTCACATACGGAAGGCTAATCATTCCAGCCTTTCCCAGCCTGCAGTTTTTCCTCTGATTGTTAGAACTGTACCTTTGAGTCAGGATTTCTTCCCAAAAATAATCATAGCAAATACTGTTTAGGATTTTCTGTCAGCCAGACACTGTCTTAAACATTTTTAGTGTGTTAACTCATTCGGGTTGTTTAGGAATAGCCAGACAAAGCCCAGGTGACAGGATGGGTGCAGAGTTTCCAGAATCCTTCTTGGCTAGTTATAGTCGAATGAATTGCAGGCAGGCTGGATGGGCAGATCCCAAATGAGATCCCATCAATTAAAATACAAGTTTGAGAATTTGGAATTTTTTTTTTTAAACAAATGAGCCACTTGAGTTGCCTATGTATGAAATGATTATTTGCAGGTAGAGTTATTATTATTCTATTATGTAAAAAATTATTAACAAAGGCTTAATTTCATTCCAGACAGATTGTGTCAAGGAGAGTGGGCGCTACAGAAGTACAGTGAAATATGAGATTTTTGAGCCCGTAGCAGACGCAGAGCTAGAGACCCCAGTCAATCCTACCCCTTTCTAAACAGCCACAGCCATGAAACTTTCTTGACCTTTTCACCTTTAAACTTTGTGTGAACTTGGAAAGAAGACTTTTGAATTATTTTTAAAAAAGGAAAGAAGAAAAAAACAGAGAGAGGAATAAAGAAAGACAGGAGAAAAAAAAGGTTGGGGGAGGCTGTGGAGGAGATGTGGAGACTGGGGGAAAAGACTGATTATATGTTAGCCTAACAGTAATACTAGGAAAATAATCCTCCTCTTGTGTATGAGTTTCTGCTACTGGGAGCCACAGGGTAATCAGCTCACATGACATACCCAGAGGCTAATGCTAGCCTGTACTGTTTTTGAACATATTCAAACAAAGGCTGATTATCCAAACAAGAATTTGGACTGCAGCAGTCGGACCCGTTAAATTATAGTTAGTAAAACTTGGCGCCTTATGAGCTTGGAATGTTACAATTGCAACTGGATCTTCGTTTGTCAGGCAGCCTCACTAAACAATAAAACCAGAGATTTTTATCTCCTCGGGACTCAGTTTTAACTCCTTGGATGGCAAAGAGAACAGTGCCAACTAGCATTGCTCAGACTCCTGGCAACTTCTGTCTGCTGTCCCGCCAGAGTTAATGAGGCAGTGGCATTTTCCTGGTGCTCTGTAGGGAAGTGGGAGGGTGAAGGCAAGTTGCTCATTCTCTTAGATCTTATGTTGGAGAGATAATAATGGGTATTCGTCTATTCCTTTAACAAACATTTATTAAGTGCTACTATGGACAAAGTCCTGTGCTAGATACTCTATTTATATACAAATGAGTATAGCAGATGGCATGAAATTGTCAATTGCCAAAAGGTTATTAAATTTTATGAGTAATTTAGTGAAGGTGGAATGAGAAAGATAAAGAAAGACTTTTTAGAGAAGGTATCATTGAACTAACTTTGAAGGAAGGTAGGCTTGCATTTTTAAAGGTGGCTCTAAAGGTGATTTTATGCAGCGGGAACAGCAGAAATAAAGGAATAGAGGCAGGAAAGTTGAATCGTGAATGTGAAGGGAAGTAGTAGAAGAGAAGTCTGAAAAAGTAGATTGAGCCTAAAAAGTAAGTTGAGAATTCCAGGCCTAAGCAAGTCGCCTTTATTTGATAAATCAAGAAGCTATGAAAAGTTATCGTTAGCTTTTGCATAGCTATCTTTAATAATAATAAGCTAACATGTATTGAAAGTTTACCATCTGCCCTCATAATAATTCTCTGAAAAAACTGATTCAGAGAAACTAAGTAACTGAGATTCAGAGAAACTGAGTAACTTTGCCAAAATCACACAGTGAATACATAAGTGGCAGACAAGATTCAAACCCAGACTGACTGTAGACCCCCTGCCTCTTAACCACGTTTCTATTCTACGCTCCATGCCTTTTCAATTTGCTGACTTTATGATCTTAATGCAGGATGGATTAGGCATATTTTTATATGGCGGCAAGAAGCTTGATTTTAATGGATTAACACTATGCTTGAATTGGATGGTTATAGTGAAGAGAATTACTTTACATTAATAATCTTTGTATTGGAGATCAACATACAGTTACCATGATCACCACTCTGAGTTGGCTTAAGAATATGGGTTCTAGGTAATAAATTCATGCGAACAGCAATATTTTTTCTTAAACAATCCCGTCATAACGAGACAATTTGCTCTCCTAGTTATTTTTGACAGTGATTTTTGCAGTAGTACAGAGGTGACTTGGGCAGTTTAGGTCTTATATGCATTTATGACGTTGCCTTTTCTGAGAAACATATTTGATACCATTAGTATATGGCTCCCCACTTCCCGGTTTCCACAGGGCATCTTCACCGTATTCTTATCCTCTGCTGACCCTGCCACCGTCTTGTTTTCTTTCCTGTCCTCTTTGATATACTCTGTTATTGTAAGCCAGGCTTGTGGCTTCTGGGAGGGGTGATTGGCAGGGTCAGTCAGACATAAGCACTGAAACGTGTGTCCCAGAGGTGGAAGCCAGATTTCCTCTCAGGGCCCTGAGGCCAACTCCTGTGATAGCTTCATGGCTAGAAATAGCAAAAATCGAAATGGATATTGCAGATAGACCAGACAAGCAAATAAGAAATCCAAATGCTTGGATGGCTCAGATTTTTCAGTTTATTAGTGGATATTTTTAGCAATAGAAACAATATAGCATGTCTTTGTGTCCATTTTTCCTGGATATGGCATCTAGGTTGGGTTTACAGTTCTTAGGGGAAGGATCTGATGCTGATTTAGTGAGCTTATTTTTGAAAAGCAAGAGTGATATATTTTAATTTAAAAAACAACAACGAACAAAAAGAAATTACAAAAAAAAAAAGAAAAAAAAAGAAAAGAAAAAAGAAGAGGAAGAAAAAACAAAGAAAAGAAAAGCAAGAGTGAATAAAAGAGCAGGTTAACATAGCATAACCTGCTAGGAGTTCATTAGCACCAACGTCATTATTTAGCTTGGGTTCAAACAAATTCTCTGCATAGTAAATTTGAAGAGGACACACCAGTTTGAATGGCATTATCATTAAGGATAGTACATACCCAAGAGGAAAGCTTGAGTTTGAAGTACTGACTATAACTATACATTTTTTTTGGGGGGGGAGTATGTTTTTGCTTTGTTTTGTTTTGTTTTTTTAATTCAATTTGCAAGACCTCAAGCAGATAGCTCTGAAACCTTTGGGAAATCTGTTGAAATTCTAGAGATAAGCTTTCCATAATTTATGGTGCTTTTGGAAATTAGGGTGGCCTAATGATGAGCAATCTTTCCCTTGTAATGTTAATTATTTGCATTTCGTCAGTGGCTCTAAAATTAATATAAAAAGGGAATTTCGTTTACTTTGGGTGATCATGTTTCAATGTGTTAATATTCCAGGAGTAGCAGAGGATGGCATGCTCTGTTAAGATCTAGATCATGCTAAAAGTATTAAACTTGGCTTTTGGAGATTAGGTTTTCCCTACTTAAAATTAAGAACTTAAAGATTTTAATCAAGATAATCTCAAAATGTCTTAAGGTGCAGCTTATTCTGGAGGTGATACCACTTGGAATAGTAAAGACCAAAGGAGAAATTGTGAGTTAATGTTTACTCTTTTATTACTATTTTAATCAAATGGCTTTACAACTTGACCTTTTAAATGTGAATATATTTTTTTAAAAGAACACTCAGGTATGTGAAGCCATAACTGCTGTGTTGGAAGTTCACACGCCTAAGTCTTATATACTTGAGTTTTAAATATGTACATGATAAAAATATTTTGACTGGAGTTTTCTGTGAGGGCAGTTACATTGTCTTGGTGACAGGTATTTTGGTGTAGGTAAAAACATCTTTTGGATGTTTGGGAATTGTAACCATGTCACCTCAATTAATAATAATAATAATAATAATAATGGCAGGAACTCCCATTTATTGAATAACTAGTCTGTGACAGACACGCCCATAGGCACTTTATATGCATCATTTCTTATTCTCAAATCTATCCTGCCAGGTAGAGTAGTGCTTTCATTTCACAGATAAGAGAACTAAGCCTAAGAGAAGAAGATAGGCTTTGAACTCAGGTTTCTCCGATTCCAAAGTCCATACTCTTGCCACTACACCATGATATCACAAGGAATGAGTTGTAGCTGAGGCACATTTAAAACTTACCAATTTTACCACACATACCACAGGAAGTTCAAAACAGATCTGATTCAGTGGACCAAATTCATTTGCCTGTAATATCGAGTCCTATGAGTAAAGGGCTTATTTTTTTTTTAAATTAACCTCAAACACACTGAAGTATATCTTAACTAGAGTTTCCCCCAAAAAAAAGCTTTCTTGAAAGGTATGGAGGGTTGTTATTCTTGAAATGATTTTGAAGAATTCGAGGGCAAAAATAGGTTAGGCATTTGATTAGATTTCAATATGCCAGTCTTCCTTGGGAATTTTCCTGTGTTTGGGCATGAAAGAAATCTTGCCATGAGAAACCTTCTGCTTCCTTCCCCTCAACCCCTTTCTCCCTTCTCCCCCATCTCTCACCCGTCAAAAGAATCCAACCCAAAATTACAATCCAATTAGGCTTTCCTTGGGGGACCCTCTATACAGTAGATACACTAAATCCGTAGATTTGACTTTAGAGGTTTGACTATTTGAAAGTGACTCTGAAAGTCAGGGAGGAATTTGCTATTATTATTGATTAGTAGGTTGGTATATAGGAGCAAGTGGCAACGCTGGTAAGTCAGCCTGTTTGACTACCCAGCACCTGCATCTTTCCTTCGCTCTGTTGTTCTCTACTTGTCTCATGCCGTGCTTTAACACACACACACACACACACACACACACACACACACACACACACAACAATGTATTTGTCTCTTTATGCTAATGATGGAAGAGGAGAGAAACTAAATAGGCCAAATAAAATAATAGTTCATAGGTAAAACCAGTTTGAAAATTGTACTTTCCCTCCCTACTAACAGCATTTAACACATAGGTAGTTAAAAAAATGTTTGTTGAATAAATGCTTAATTTTTCTAAGAAACCTAAGCACCTTCATGATAATGGAATAAGATTCAGGGTGCGTGTGTGTGTGTGTGTGTGTGTGTTAATGAAAGGGGAATGATTTTCCATTGGTAGGTACATCCTGGACCAGAATGGCTCTTGTTATCCAAGAGAAAGAAGTACATGAGGAAGACAATATAAGTATCAGAATTAGACCTAAAAGAGACCCTTAGATATGGCCTAGTTAGCCCTTTCACAAATCACTATCTCTTCAAACACATAAATATATTTACAGTGGTGTTTTAGTAACTTTCACATCTATTTTGAACCCAATCCATATTTGGGTACTGTTGATAGGCCCAGACCCCAGCCCTCCTCTCTTTATATTTGATGCTTTAGACATGACAAGAACTTCCTCACTGACTAGCCTGTGATAGGTAGACCCTTCCTCTGATTAGAAGGACGTTCCTGAAAGCAAGTATTGCAAAGAGCTGTGGCAGAACCTATCGTTATGATCTCATGAAATGCCAAGAGCCTGAAATTCAGGAAGCTAAAAGGGAAATTCACATTCATATCTTCTCTTCTACCTGCTTTTTGCAGAGACATTTGTCTCACTACTTTTGAGCCAATGTTGACTAGAAGGAATAGTATTGATCACCATTCTCTAACTACCACAAACTAACCCCAATTTGTTCCCAGCAGATCTTTGAGAATTTCATTTATACTCTCATATAATGGGTGCATACTATCCCATCATTGGATATATCAGGGTTTATTTCATCAATTCTTTAGATGGTGGTATCTTTAAAAAACAAAGAAGTAGGTTCTCAATAGGTTAAAAAAAAAATTTAAGGAAAGTCCATTCAGTCTATGGAATAACATGAGCAAAGGCATGAGTTTGGAAACAGGGTGACTAGAAGTTAGCAAAATTATGTTCCATAAAAAAGTAATAATAGGTAAAATCCAGAAGATTATTTTACTTTAGTGTTAAAATTGCCTAATGCTCATAGACTTCATTTACTCTAAATTTTACAAAATGGGATATACAGGGAAGGAGCAAAGTTTTTTAAGACGGCTATATAATTGCGTAGTAGTTTGTGATGTTGCTATTCATCTTTCTAAATGCACTTTAACAGATGGTAATTTTAGGCAGTATTCAAGCAAATATTATTGATCTCTAGAAAATGGAAAAGGGAAAAAGTTGTTTCCAAACAATATGATAGAAAATTTTATATGTGCAAATCAAAGTACTTCTCTGCCTACTATTGGTGGTTTCAGAGGGTAGGCTTTATTGTAACAACCATGTCTTGGGCTATGATAAAAAGCAGCTTGTAAGGAAACACCTAAATTTTGTACTTCTTTTTAATGGTAGTGAAGGTCTGATTGAAGGAAACACAACAGGAGATTGTTAGGTACCTCTCACTGCCTCGTGCAAAGTCATGAGGGCTGCGGAGCTAATGGGGCAGCTCTTTAGGGTCTAGAGACCTACGTAGTTTTTGTGGACTCAGTGTAATGTTAAAACCGGGAGGACTCTTCCTATGAGCAGAAATGAAGCTTGGAGGGTTCAAGTGATCTGCCGAAGGTCCCACGGTGATTGAGAGGGCTGACACTTAAAATACTAGCCTTCTAACACCCCGATTTGGCCTGCCTCACATACTGACCAAGGATTCTTTTCTGTCCTGGGAGCGCCCTGTACCTATCATGACCCCACACATGGTCTGTCTAAGGTAGCATTCCGGAGATGGTTGAGTAAGGAATAGGTTTAAAATAGATTGAAATTTGTCCTTGGGTCTCTCCCTCTCCTTCCAAAACTATCGAAGGATGTTCTAATGCCCCAGTGGTCAGGGAGTGGACTTACGTATCGGGATAGCATATCTAATAACATTTTGGACATGGCTCAGCTGGCATGGCCTCACTGGAGCCTGTTTACCTGAATTATACCTATTGTTGCGGCTCTTCTCTCTTGGTTGGTAAGAGAATCTTCTTTTCTTTTTTAAATGCAAGTCATGCTTGCATTTTAATACAGTATCAAACATTCAGCCTTGACATGATTTAAAATGAATATGGCTCATTTTGCCTTTGAGTGTCTGTGACTGACAAGCAATCATGAAGTTCTCTTTGGGGCTGATGTTATCCCATCATGTGGAGACCCATTTTGGTTAATTTGTTTTTCCATATAGTTTCTAGTGAGAAAAATGCATTGCTTTGGTATTGAAATTAACTTGATTGAAATATCTTAGACTTTGTCATTTTCCCGTGGCTCAAAAGGTTATTTCCCAAGTGTTTAATTTTTTAAGTACACTGTATATTAATTTAACTTCTACTTTCAGACATTCATCATTCTGTGAAAAATTATTGCAACTGCATGCATTGAACAGATTTTTATTTACACTCCAAATTCCCATTCAATGTAGAGTTGTTTAACTTTGGAGATATCGTGCAAATCTGATAAAGATGAGGTTTTTAAACACTTGAAACATTTATTGATTTGCTAAATACAATTTTCACATTTTCTTTATGGTATTCTATTATATATCTTTCAGAAGGAAACACTTAAAGACTAATGCAATCTATAGGAACTGTTCAATCAGAAATAATGAGTGGAGAGGTCACTCATTAAGAACATATTGTTTGAAATACTTTGATTTAAGGGTTTCCAGTCTTTGAGGTATAAAGTTCTGCTGTGAAAAATATGGCCTGCATTGGACTTCTGAATTCTGTACAGCATGTCACGATTTTTGCTCCTAGGCTAAAGATAGAAAGTAAAATAAAATGTTCTTTGTCCATTTAGTTATCCTTGACTCCATGAAATTCTCCAAAGTAATTACTGGTGACCACAATACCACCTACCAGCAAGAACAGCCTTGACCTTGTGCCAGCTGCCTTATTGCTGACCACAGCTGCTCTTGACTACAGCAGATGTTTCTCCTTTTGCCTTGCCAGTAAAATTTTATTGAGTAGTTTTGCAAATATAGAGCAGTATACTCTGCCTGATGAGCAGCTAGCGATCTTAGCCACCTCATGCAATAAGGTTAGATTTCTTCTCTCTACCATGAGGCCCCCACTCCAAGGTTCCACGCATCTTACCTCCCAGGCCTCAGGACTTGTAAACTACAGTCCTCGTGGGTTTGCTTCCCTATCCACCCATTTAATTTTCTCAAAGAAAATAACACTGGAAGAGCAACCACACTTGTGGTTGCAACTTGCTGCTTTAAAAGGCTGTCACATTGGAACTTTGCTCCTACCAGTTGTGGGTTTACAAAAAGGAGTTAGGGTACTTTGTTGGGATGTTTTGTTAGGATGCTTTTCTGAAGTTTTCCACATCTCTTTGGTTTGGATGTTGTCTTGGAAATCTCTTTTGAATTAGCTTCTGTTGGAGAGCTTTCTGCCTTCCTGAGCACTTCTTGAATCCTTTCCGTATGAAGGCAGCCAAGGGAACCTCTTCTGATCCCACCCCTTTGTACCTATCATGGATGGTGCTCTATCTGAGTCTGAAAATTGAAGCACTTTTAAAGGCTTGTTTTTGCTTTTGAGTTGGAATGGATGATTTCCTACAATTTCTGTGTTCCTTGTCCAAATGTAAAGGAATAGATTTTCTAGTTATGGCTGATAATACTTAAAAAAACAAATGGAAATGTAAAGAACTACTCCCTTCAGTGGTTACAGCCTATCCCCCAGGACTTTTCAAAGAAAACAACTCATAAACATAATGGCAATGGAGGGTCTAAGCCCCAGCCTGGCATGAATTACCACAGAGCCTTGGGCCTAGGGAGGATGGAGGGCAAAAGCCACAGGGTGCGGACTCGCCCACTTCCTGCTTCCTCAGCTGGGAAGAAGTGGCAGTGACCTGAGTCCCTCAGTGGTCATTCCAGGAGTGTGTCATTGTGGGGAGTTATCTGGCCGGCTTTGTGGCACATGACCACTTGTGACAGCCTGAGTTTAAGCTTTCTAACACGTGCGACACCAGGACTTCTAATATGGACGAATATTCTGTTTTGTCCATATTAGGATACATAGGACAAGGTGAGTGACTGCTTTAGGTCTGTAGGTCAAGAAGTTTCAAGCAGTATGTTCACTTTTAATGCCTTAAACCACTTGGAGTCGTTTAAAGTTGTAATATACTCTCACATACTTGTAGCATAAAACTTCGTTCTTCCTTGATCTTAAAGAGAGGAAGTTGTTTAGATTAATGTATATCTTCTCCCTCTTTCCTCTACAACTCCTGTAAAACTTTTATTTTTAAAATAAGAGCATGAAATCATTATCAGCACTACTAGACTGGGTATTTGGCTCAGGACCGGGGCTTTTTTTTTTTTTTTTTTTTTTAATGTTCCCAGAGCAGAGTGCTCCTTAAATTAGGATGAGAAAAGTTAATTTTAATCCTCCAAAGGCTTATTTGCTAGCACAAGAAGTCACGAAACACACCCAAAAACTATTGCCGAAATCTTAAGGAGAGCGATCTCAGCAGGAGAGACAGACTCTAGGTCTAGTATCCCAGCGTTAAAATTTGTGTCCCTGGCTGAAGAAATCATTTTTTTTAGGAGCACCAATTCATGCAAAAGCTACTGAATGGAAGAGATTTCCCTTAACCTGTCTTATAGAAAAACTCTTTGTTCATGTTGTTTCCAGTATCTCAGAAGAGAATAGTTTAGAAGTGGTTGTAGAATGGTGGTAGAAGGAGTTATTTCCAACGACGTTTAACTAGTTCTCTGCCCAATAGTTTTTATAATTACCACCCAGGAGAAAGACTCGCTGGCTCTAGTTTATAGACCCATGGAATACAAAAAAATGTGATGAGCCAATTGTTTAAAGCTTTGTTTTGAGCTGATTTTGTTTTTTAGGGTATTACAATGTCACCTGCCCCAAAGATTAAGAATCAGACATTGAATGAGGCAGGCTTGGAGAGGATCAAAAAACAAGGTACTGAATGACAGCAGCCATTGTAGAACTAGAGAAGGCTGTGAAATGGCCTTGCTTTTCTAGAGAAGTTCTTTTCCTTGGGTTTGTTTGGTGGAAGTTTTAGGAATGGTCATTCCCTGGGCCCAGTAGAGAGCTTTGCCTCATGATGGTATGCAGTAAGACCTCAATGTTCCTAGTTCATTTATCCTCCTCAGCACACATATAAAGTAAAAGGTTATTAAAGGGAGAGTCGGGAAGGAAACCCAATTTAAAATTCAAGTTTTGATAATTTTAAAGGAAAGAAGTAGGTTTATGAGCAACTGCTCCTTCACACAGTGTGAACTCTGGTGTGTTGTGAAAGTAGGGCCTGCTGAGCCATTGGAAGAATTCTCAATCTATTGTGCAAGGCTTGTTTTTCATAAAAAAAAAAAAAAAATCACTTTAGAAATTAAGGTTGTAACCGAGCACAGCTCTGTACTGTATCAAGCCATAATATCCAGTGAGTCATGAAGGCATTAGGGAAACACTGGAGACGTTGTAAGAAACATTTGAGTTAATGTTTGCGATAAGGAAGATGACTATCTCTAAAAAGAAACTGAAATTAAAGGGCACAGGCTCCCATATTTGGACAACTAAAGGGAATTCCTTTCAGTGATGCTTCCTTTCCTTTCTGATGGAAGTAGGTGGTGAGGAGCCAGGATGGAGAACTAGAAATCGGGCTTCTAAGCTCACCTAGGCCATGAGACCTTGGGCAAGTTACTGCCCATCCCGGCTTCAGTTTCCTCACATGAAAATGAGTGATGAACCACATCATCTCTATGGGTCCTTCTGGTCCAAGCAGTCTGTGAATCTGGCTTTTGAACATGATCGGACATTGGGTAATCCTGGAAAGGTTTATCGCAAAGGTTTTGTCGCTTGTGGCTGCTGTTGTGGTGCTTCATTCACATCACCAGGAGGGCTTCATGCTTGGACCACTCAGCAGATTCAGTGATTAATTCTACTGTTTCCTCCTAGCCAGTGATTCAGATGGCCAAACCCCTCCATCCCCTGCCCCTGCCCCAGGAAACCCATAGCTCAGAAAGGTCATTTCATTTCCCGTGAGCCTGTGATTCAGTCTTATATCACTGGTCCATGAGCTGAGCACTGTTTGGCCAACTGGAAGGTGAGACAATGGAGACCTCAGCTTCTGCAGACTCTGTCAAGTGACCTGGCCTTCCAGGGGTTTGTCACCCTGGTGACAAGCTGGAGGAGAGTCCAAACCCTCAGTTAACTTCAGGCCTGATTCAAATGAATTTGGGATTCCTTGCTGAAAGAAAAAGACTGGATCCTGGTGTGTCCAAGACTCTGCCCTTGAAACCTCTGGGTTGATGACTGATATGTTAGTCTCTTGGGACAAAGCTGTACAGTTGAGAAAAGTAGCAAGAGCATCAGATCTCCGTAGGTCATCTGGCCCCCATAAAAAGCAATAGCAACTGGGAAAAGACTAGACTGCTAGGTTCCCAGCTATCCTGGATTATTAGACAAAGCCACCCACTCCATCTTTGTTTATAGAACTCATTTTCAGGAACAAGTGTTTTATAGTGAGGTGGAGGTTGTTAAGGAGCTATTTATAATGAAGATCTCAAATACGTGAGCCCTATATCAAGCTTGAACTAAAGGAACTTTGTATGGGTGGCAGTTTAGGAGGAAAAGGGAAAAAAGGATAAGGAAAAAAACTAATAAAAATAGCTGAGATCACTCAACAGTTATCAAGAAACAGATACTACAGTTTTATAACACTAAGTACTAAAAGTATATGCACTCTTAAAAGGCAATTAAAACGTATGCTCTGAAACTATAAAACATTTTCTTTTCATCTGCAACATAGAGGGCAGATTACAACACATTAATAACGTTTTGTTTAGAGTTCAGTTTCTGATGGTTTCCAAATGTAGTCTGTGTAGATTAACCAGAAGGAGTCCAGTTCCCTTTTTTAAGAGCGCTTGTAAAGGAAAGCAATGTGGTAAGATTGTTATGAAAAGAGAGTGTATTTAGGAAATAGCACTTAGCAGGGTCTCTCTGAATGGCTGCCAGGTCAGGAAGCTGAAGTGCAAGGCTTGGCCCTTGTTCAGCCCCCCCAGTTCCAGCTCCTTGACCACACAGTACGTCAGGAACATGTCACAAGCCAGCCAGGAAGAGTCAGTCCCGCCCATGGGCCAGCTTGGCACGGCTGCTTTCACATAACCCAGGGCTCCAGAGGGGCCGGAGGCAGGCATTCCAGGGCCACGGGAACAGGCAATTTTTTAAAATAGAAATGAAGAACTAAAAAAAAAAAAAAAAAAAAAGCCTGGGAATCAAACATTTGTTGAGTCCTTATGGAACATAGCCCCTCATGGAGAATGTCAGAGCTGAAAAGGGCCTTAAAGGTTATCTCGTCCTCTGTCCTTGTCTCATAGACAAGGAAATTGACCTGCATGCAACAGTAGTGGCAGAGTCAGTAGTGGCATCCGTCTCTCTCTCAGCTAAATCCACTGGCTTTCACCTCAGTGGACTAAGCCTTCTGTCTTAGGAACTCTACCCTGTTCTTCGCATCCTGCTGTACTGTTTGGTAGCCAGACCCCCTCCCTCTTGGATTTTGAATATCCAATGATTTATTGCTATACTGTTTGCTCCTACTACTTGCCTAACTGCTCTGTGTCTGAGCCTCAGTTTCTTCATCTGCAAAATGGAGGTATCAGTGTTAAGTCCTCATAGAGTTGTTATAAGGATTGACTGAAGAAATATATGTACCAATTACAGTGCCTGACCCTTAATAAGGGCTCAATAATGTTTGCTGTTATGATCATTAAGAATAATAACATTTATTTGGCATTATTACTATCATTTGCGTTGTTATTATCAGTAATGTTTTTTTTTTAATTTAGCTTATTCTTTTTTAAAAATGATTTTATTGGGGAAGGGGAACAGGACTTTATTGGGGAGCAGTGTGTATTTCTTTTCTTTTTTTTTATTGGGGAACAGTAGTGTGTTTTTCCCAGGACTCATCAGCTCCATCCAAGTCAAGTTGTTGTCCTTTCAATCTTAGTTGTGGAGGCACAGCTCAGCTCCAGGTCCAGTTGTTAGTTGCAGGGAGCACAGCCCAACATCCCTTGCAGGAGTCGAACCGGCAACCTTGTGGTTGAGAGCCCGTGCTCCAACCAATTGAGCCATCTGGGAGCTCAGCCATTATCACTAATGTTTCTATAGTTGCTACATCAATAGTCACCTTCTGGCATTTGGGCTTGGGGGTGGGGTATCAACTGTATCACTAGGAGACTGTCACCAGGATTGAAGGGCAGAATAAACAGTATTACAAGTCAGGTATACCTCTGGGCCAGTGGTTCGTGAAGTCCTACCATCATATTCCAGTTGAGGAGTATAGGTTTAGAAGTGTGTTGTTGTTGTTGTTGTTGTTGTTGTTGTTGTTTGGGGAGGGGGTGCTTTTCTAACTTCACTATGTAATTTTAATTGAAAGGGACTTTAGAGATGATTGAGTAATTATATATTATATTTAAATCTCCTCAGTTTACATGTGGGATAACTGAGTCTCAGAAAGATAAAGTGATTTGCCTCTTTCTTGTTACTATAATGTGATGATTGACTGGTGCTCTTATTTATACATAAAAGAAAAACTGGAAGAGAAAGAGCCTTAGGATAATACCCACAAGACCTAAATCCTTTATCCTTTTTTTTTGAACATTAGGCCCATTGCGACCCTACATAAAACCCCAGTTGCAACCTTATTCATTAGTCAGCATAGAGACAACCCGGAGGAAAAATTCAAGAGAGCCAGCCCCTCCCTTTGGTATTATTACAGAACAATCCCCTATAAAAGTTAAGTGGATGTTTGTTTTTTATTTAAAACCTTGAACAGATTTAACCCCGTTTGGGCTGCTACTGTACTGCCTCACCCACAGCGGTGTCCTTTGAGGCTTGACATAATAATGCTACTCAAAGGAAGACTTATTTTCAGGTTGCTTTAAAACTGTGACAAGCACATTTCTTTGCTTCATATAAGACTCACTGGTTTAGAAAGTAAAATTACTTTCTTAGTTTATGCCTCAGTTATCTTTTCCTTGAGCTTTTTTCTCTCCTTTGCCCTAGTGTCAAATCAGTTTCCTGTTTTTCTAAAACGTTTGATCAAGAAGTTGGTAGGATTAGAAAATTTAACGATACTGCTTTAAATAGCAGATAAGGATAGTATTTGGTTGCTGGAAAGGTCTTGCGTACTTACCAACAACACTACAACTATGTCAACCATTATTTACTTAGAAAAATCAATCATAAATTTATCCCAACCTTCCATGAGAACATTTTGGCTTTTATCTTTTAAGATTTTAAGTTCTGGTATTGCCTGGTTACATTGAGACAGTCTATTGTGTCATCCCACTCTCTCTTTCCTAGTACCTTCCTCTTTGGGACTCTCTTTGGCTTCATTAATATAGATTTGTTCTGAAGGCACTAAAGCAGATTTTCAAAGAGCTGTAATTATCACAGCAGGAACACAATGACTTATTGAAGTTTCAGATTTTGCCCTGTTTGGAGCCTACCAGAGATTGGAACAGATTCTCCATCCTCATCTCTACCCCTGAGTTGGATGAAAATATCAAAGTTTTCCCTTCTCTGGTGCTTGTCAAAAATACCCTTCCCAACTAATCACATTGCTAATTTTCCAAAAAGCAAAACCAAAGCTCGAGAGGTAACTGCTCATCTCAAGGTCACCTGACAAGGTAAGAAGAGAGCTTGGATGAGTGCCCCCAGGTTTCTTTCCCTTACAGCCTCCAAAACCCCTCCAGAATATACTTTCTTTAGTTTCCACTTTCCCATATTTCTTCTTAGTTTGACAGTCATGGGAAACTCAAGGTGACTACCGATGGGGGGAGACTTATGAATATCATCAGTACCCGTAAGTCTTCCCTTCCTTCTCTGGAACCACGAAGGACACATCCTTACACCCTGTGGCCCTGAAATCAGAGTAGACTTAGCTTTGTGCTCCTATCTCAGTAGTTGGTTTACGTGCAGTGTATGGATTGAGTGAAGCTTTCCTATCAGAATACTCATTCTTTAGAAGACTTTTATAGACACTTTTTTACTTGACTGTGTAGGGCTTACAGGTTTCCTGATAGAGCTGCTCATGTGGAGAACCTTACCACAGCTTTCTTTTCCCTGAGCGATTTGTAATAAAGTCCTGGCAATTTGTTTAGGTGTTCAGTAACACCTAATAAAATAATAAGTGGATGGGGTTTGACTCGAAGGAAGTTTGGGGCCTTGATGATTTTCTCACCAAGCTACTCTGTGCACCTTTGCTCCTAGACTAGGGATGGGAGAAGCCACACTATCCTTTTTCCCCTGAAAAGTAAGTCTGATCAAACTGAGAGATTATTTTCTGAAACTCCAAGTTACAAGTATATCATAACTTATTTTCTGACCTTGATCTTTACATTTTACAGTAAGTAAATGTTTCCTACCCACTGTCAACCTCTATTGGTAATCATAGGATAAATGGGCCAATGGCTCATTATATAATCAAGGCTTCCTTTTTAACGTGGAAGTGCTATGTTCCAAAGTGCCTTCAAAATGACCCTGAACTGGACCACAGTACATGGGGTCATTGAGCCTTCCATCTTAAAGCCAAGAGGTAGTTTCTTTTTTGTTGATCTTTAAAAATGTAATGCCTTTGTCAGTGAAGTGGTATGCATCCATGGTTGATGGGCACCTATAAAACCATTGAGTCTTGGGGCCAGAGAGGAATAAGTAGGATCTCCAGGTGAACAAGACACAGGGGCACACCAAAAGTAACCATTTCAAAAGGGACCTAAGGGGGTTTGGATTGTTTGTATCCTATGGCACAGGAATCCAAAGGAAGGGGTAGACTTTATTACTGCATATAAGTATGTCTCTGAGCAATTGCTACAGGTGAAGTCAGGTTCTGTTTGAGGTATTTTCTCTACCAAATCAAGAATTTTGGATTTAAAAATAATTTTACATTATGCTTTATACTTATAGAACATTTCCACCCACATTATATCCTTTTAAACCTAAACCGATGAGATAAGTGTTGTTAACCCCATTTTACTGACAAGGCTTAGTTAGAGAAAGAAACTCATCTCCAATCACATTGCCAATAAAGGGTAGAACTCTGGCATTCAACTCATGTCCTCATCATTCCTTCAAAAACTCTTTTTACCAAGTTACCCTCCTTCGAACGGACTACTGCAGTGGCCCAGGAAAGTCTGTAGTTATCCCCAAATAGCAAATATTTTGATCATGTCAAAATTTTTCTCCTCAAAACCTTTAGTGATGGGGCCGGCCCGGTGGCTCAGGCAGTTGGAGCTCCGTGCTCCTAACTCCGAAGGCTGCCGGTTTTATTCCCACATGGGCCAGTGGGCTCTCAACCACAAGGTCGCCGGTTCAGAGTCCCACAAGGGATGGTGGGCTCCGCCCCCTGCAACTAGCAATGGCAACTGGACCTGGAGCTGAGCTGCGCCCTTCACAACTAAGGCTGAAAGGACAACAACTTGACTTGGGAAAAAGTCCTGGAAGTACACAATGTTCCCCAATAAAGTCCTGTTCCCCTTCCCAAATAAAATCTTTAAAAAAAAGGGGGGGTCGGGAAACTTTAGTGATGTGTTGCCACCTTCAAAGAATAGAATTCCACATTCATTAACTTCTTGTTTAAGGTAACATGGAATTTGGGGACAATCAAATAATTCAGAGTATGACTCTGTTCAGCAATAAATGTGGGAACTTCACTTAACTTGTTTCTTCTATACAAATGTGAATAGCAGATCACCCCAAAGGAGTCTCATGAGTCTAAATGCAGTGACATAGCACAGCACCTTCCATTAGTAATAATAAACTGAAGTCTCCCTTCCCGTTTTCACTTTGGTTCAAACCGATCTCCCTGATCTCCCACTTCTTCCTTAAATGAACCCTTTGTTCAATGCCACATTTAATTATTTATCATCGCTTGAGTGTGCTTTCTGTCTTCCCACTTTCATATTTTTGTGTCCTTCCTCTGAAAAGCCCTCGTGTCATCAATGTCCCTTCATATACTCTTCATTAATTAATTATAGAATTTCTACTCATCTTTCAAGGTTTAGATCAAATACCCCGACTCCTTGTGGCCTTTTCTGATCACTCAAATCAGAAATTGCCTCTCTTTCTCTGAATGTCTTTGTCTTTAATATTCACTGCCCTCACGTGGCCCTTACCACATTTTATCTTACGTCGTTTTTATTTATATATCTGAATCATCTTTTTCTCAGACTTGAAACTCATTGTGGAAAGAGGTTGTGACTTCTTGTCTCTAGATAGCCAGCGTAATAGGTAGCATGATACCTGGGATGTTACATGGTAAGGTCACAAGAACACAAAGTTTAGAGGCAGGTTTATCTGGGATTGAATCCTGGGTCTGCCACTTCTTTACTAGCTGTTGGCCTTAGACACGTTACTTCACCCTCTGAACCTCTGCAAAATGTAGATAACTATATCTACTTCATAGTATCATTATATGGATTAAATGAAATAACATTTAGAGTGCCTGGCTGAATAGGTACTTCATAAATGTTAGATTATTTCCCTTGATGGTAATAACAAAACAGATTAAGTAAGGGAGATGATGCTCACCCCTTATGTTATAATTTTCTAAACGGTATTTATTGATAGTAATTTTAGTAGACTCGTCTAATATAATGGGGACTGCTATACACCCTTGTAGTTTATTTGGGAACTTGGTGTTACTCTGTGGGAGAATCACACACAGAACACTAGCTAAATATTGAAACTGACTGTTTCATCCCATTCTAGCATATGGATTTGTATTTATAATTCCCCATAGATAAGATTTTACTGTCCCTCTTAATTTTATTAATCCACTCTAAACTGACAGATGTGGTGAGCCTTGAGCTCCTGAGGATTCTTATTTCGTTTCTGATTAAAAGATGAGTTTCCTTCTTAAACCCAAGGGTCTAAGTATATACACTGCCCTTCTCTCCTAAACAGCTTATTTGAATGTCAGAAGTAAACTTGTTATCCTCTGTTAGATACCAAAGGCACTTTCCAGTATCTGAGCCCCTTCTAAAATGTTTCCTTCTAGTAGGCAGAAGAGTGGTATGTGGGGATAGACTAGTAGTAGTGCCTGGTACTTTGTAGTTGCTTAGTAAATAGTAGTATGAGCTTTACTTTTTATTTACGTTTTTATTTTGAAAGAGACCGGGGTAGTAAGCAGAACTCACAGAACTAATCTGGGTTGATCTCTCTTCTTCTCAAGGGCACATACAATTTGAGAATGCTGAAATTCAGCCAGATAATGACCCAGAGTTACAGTGTCCCGGGATGGTTTGGGCTTCGTTCTTCCTAGATTCCAGCCCTGATGTTAATAGCACAGCAATTGTCAGTTTCTATCCACAAGGGTTGAGAACATCAAATTGTCTGCTCAACACTGGGGAAGCTGAGGTTGCCTAAGTCGTAGTCCATTCTTAGGTTACTGGCTACTACGTGAGCTGCTACCCCAGAAAGCAAGTGGTCAGCATAAGAATTTTAATGAAGCCTTGAAGTTTTCCACCCACGGGAGCTGGTTCTCTTGTTGTTGTTTTTTTCCCTTTCATCAGCCCTAGAGTGGGCAGTTGTCCATTACTGGCCCAGGACAATCATACCGGAGATCTCCGTAGACACCAGACACTTGCTATCACTTCTGCTCTCCTGTTGGCTGATCCTCCTGGTGTTTTTAAGGGGCACCTGAGGTCATCTTTTTCCTTAGGGGGTGTCACTGTGTGGCATCTTTACTGGATAGAACTGTGGATTTGCTTTCTATCACTTTAGACTGGCTCTACGTACTATTTATTGAACTGCGCTGTGAGTTAAGCATTGTGCAGGTTTGCTTAAAATAGATTGTCATTAATTCTCCCAAACAACCCTTTAAGGGAGGTGTTATTTCACCCATTTGACAAATAAGTATTGGAGAAGTCCAGTAACTTGCCCAAGTTACTACATGCCAAAGCCAAGACCTAACTTCAAACCGCTATTTTTTTCCAATCTGTTTACAGAAAGCTCAGAATGCCCCTGCAACTGAAATCACTGTGGTCTTTCACACTAACATTCCCAGAAATTCCCAGGACATTAGTGCAGTGATCAGAGTTAAATGTGTAGAGGCATTAGCCAATTTGAAAACAGTAGATTTCCACAGTTTTACAAGAAAACCCAGAGAAGCCCCACGACCATTAGACAAATTGGAATTGAAAGGCTTAAGGAAAAATATTCATTTTAAGGTCATCTGTTTATCCTGACACAAGGTCTATGGAAAATGAGGGAGCTGGCATCATGTTTCTGAAATACGCAATTTTACAATGGGAACGTGTTATAAAAACGCCCTGCCACTGTTGTTTTCCTTGGGATTTAGGGTGAGAGACATGAAGGCTGACAATTCTCTTCCTGTTATAGGTCAGGGCTTCAAGGAACTCTGTAATCTTCCCACCAGCTTTACTCTCTCCTGGAACTCACGGGTAAAATTAGATGCTGGCTGGGCTTCAGTAGTTGACTTTGAAAGCTTTCAGAGGCCAAGTCAGACAACTGCAGCAGACTGCTTTCTCACAGGGCCACTTTATACAGGCTAACATAGTTTGGTAAACTGATGAGTGTCTGACAGTGCTGCCGTAAAACACCATGAATAACCATGCCCATAGAAGCAGAAGAAAATTATCTTGGCGTGGTGAATCTCCTTGGAAACAGGATAAGGCTTAATCTTCCTTTTACCAATGTGCTGCATTTACCTCTTGACGTTGCTCTACAACGTATATACTAGTAATGTTAAAGAAAAAACAAACAAACAAAAACCTCTATTTATGGATTTTGATCCTCTCAAGTTGGATTCTTTTATTATACACATTCTGATTGACTCTAGGAGCAAAGGGTGTGGGAAGAAATCATTTAGGGAATGACAGCTCTCCCAAACCAGCATCGAACACATTTATCTAATTTGACACATTTTGCCTGGAAGTCATAGAAAGAGACCAAGGTGCCCCGTCAGGACATAAAGAGCCAGAGACTAAAACCAGACTAAAAAGGGCCTACCCATTAGGTAAGTACCTCCCTGGGGAGTGGGTGTGCAGGGAAAGGAGGTTAGATGGCAATTATTAGATATTGAAGGGAGAATATGTTCAGAGAGGCTGCTACCCAAGAAAATCCTCCTTCTCAGACTTAGCTGGGCAGGGGACAGTTAAGGAAAAGGGTCTGCTTATTCTCTGCTGCAGGATGCTACCCCCTGACCCTTTATAAGTCAGCCTTGCTTGATTACTTCTTTTAATTCAAGACTCAAAACAGCTTGTAAAGTTGTTGTGTGTTTTTTTTATCATTCCTTTCCAGATTGTGTGGGCCACACTGTAGCATGTGCTTTCCCTTTGTCCACATCTGTTTTCCAACCTCATTACTCTTCTGTTATTACATTCATTAAAAAAAAAAAAGAGCTGTTTATTTCTTTTCTGCACGTTTTCCCCCAGTTTCAAAAGCTAAAATGGTAAATCATGGGATGTTTGATGTGACCATCTCCACAATTCTAGTATATGAATTGATGGTTGCTCACGTTGGAATTGGTTGAACCTTATTGTTTAAATTAGGTATACCCACGCCTAGGCTCACAACTTACATAAGGTTGCCCCAGTGTAGACGACAACTGTCAAGACTTATTATTTCTATATTAGATTGTTACCTCACACTCTCCAGGGCACACAGTAGTAACGTGACTTTTTTTGGCTGTTATTAATGTGACTCCTGAGCTCTTTAATTTGAATATAACTATTTAAAGGTAAGTGGAAGTTGAGAGGCATAGCTTTAGGATTTATTGTGGTTTTACTTAGTGAAGGGAAAACTAAGAGAAACGACACAAGGGTACCCACTAACGCCACTTCTGTTCCACATTGTGTGGAAATACTAGGCAATGCAATGCAGTGAGAACAAGAGATAAGGGACATGAGAATTAGAGACAAAGGTAACCTGATTTGCACATGATATAATTTGCTACATAGAAAATCCACAAACTATTAGAATGAGTAAGAGTTTAATAAGGTTGCTGGATTCAGAAATTGACGATGTTCTTCTATGCCAGCCATAACCAATTAGAAAAGAGATCCTATTTGTAATAACAATCAAAAGCACAAAGAAGCCAGGAATAATCCTTAGAAAAGATACATAGAATGTTTACAGAAAATTTATAAAAGTAAATTGAAGGGATGAAAAAAGACCTAAATAAATGGATATAACATGTTCATGGATAAGAAGATTCAATATATTCAATAGTTGTCAATTATCCTCAAATTAATAGAGAAATTGAATGAAATTCTAATCAAAATCATAATAGGTTTTGAGTCAGTCACAGGCCTGGCAGGAAATCAATGGTACACACAAAAAAGTATTTACTGGAGAGAGTTAATGAAGGGCCCATTTACAAAGGTTTGGGCAAAGCTCAGGGAAACAAACCAATAGGGGAAGGTGGCACCCTAAGCTATTAAAGTAAGAAGTCTTTAGCACCCCTGGGCCTGAGACAGCAAGGAGTGGAGCAGCCTGCCAGAACCAGAGAGTGCTGTAGCTGTAGCTTTAGGAGAAGCGTACCTGACCGCTTTCGGTAGAGGAATAGCCACTGCTAACCTGAGGCCTGCAGCAAGAAAGCCAAGGTTGAGAAGATAACAGTGACCTATCTTCATTCTCCTGCCATTGACTCTCGCTGGCTGAATCCAGGATGAAGGAACCTTCAGTGGATGCTCTCCATCTGGAGGACAGCCCCATGGGGCTAGAGCAAGGTGGAGAAGAGTGGAAAGTGGCTCGGAAGGAGCAATCAGAGAATATCCAGTACAGGTTATTTTCTATAAAATTTTTCAAGGTGATCTTGAACTTCATGTGGAAAGACCAAAGGGTCGAAAATAGCAAAGAACAATTTTGGAGAACAACAGGACATTATGATTTTCATTAGAGGCTCATTTAATTTCTGTCATACCAGATATTAAAATGTATTAGAAATCGTAATAACTAAAACAGAACAGTATTGTTACAGAGATAGACAAACAGTAGAATGGAATCCACAAGTGTATGGAAACTTGAAATATGCTAGGGATAGCATTACAAATCAGTGCTATAAAATGGACTAGTCAAAAAATTGTGCTAGGACAAATGGTTATCCACATAGGAAAAATTTAGTTCTTCATATTAGGGTAGCATAACTTAAACACTGGCCACAGTTGTTGGCAAGGACATGGAAACTCATATTGATGGTAGAAGTATGAATTAGGGTAACCATTTTGGAAGGTCATTTTCAATGTGTAGCAAAGTTGCATAGATTCTAGAGCCAGACTGCTTCTCATCTGAAAAACAGAGATAATAACAGAATCTTCATAAGGTTATTGTGAAAATTACATAGGTTAATATGTATAAACCACTTAAAACAGTATTTAGCACAAAATAAGCACTATGTGAGTGTCAATTATTATCATCATTGTTATTTTTGAGATCCTACATTTCCACCCCTAGGTGTGTAATCCATAGAAAGTTCTGACTTGTACAAAGGAAGACTCGTATAATAATGTTCATTACAACTAAACAAAAGAATGGATTTTTTTTTCAAAATCATGATATGTTCATCATATAGTAAAAATGAATGAACTAAAAAGCTCATGCAGCAACATAGGTAAATCTTAAAAACATGTTGAAGAAAAAAACAGATTGCAGAGGAATAAGAATAGTATGATACTGGAATGGAAGGAGAAATGCAACCTTAGTAGGGTACACAGAGATTTCAGCTATATCTGTAATATGTATATCCTTGAAAACATTTTTAAAAATCTGAACCAAAGAGAAAGAGAGCTAAGTGGTAAATTATGGTCATGTTTTAGAAATATAAAAGGGATATTAGAAATATGATAGAAAGACACTGTCTTGGAGAGGGAAGGTATAATCTTTGGAGACAGATAGCCCTGGGTTCCATTACACCTTTTTTTTTTTTTAAGCTATGTAACCTTATATAAGGTACTTAATTACCTCACTGGGATATTTTAAGGATTAAATGAGATACTGTTTATAACATAGCATAGTGCCTAATACGTAATAGATAGTCAATAATTGTTCCATTCTTTCCCTCTTGTACAAGGATGAAAAAAGTCTAATCAATATTTTCCTTGGAAAATATTCTAGACCAAATTTCTGTTTCTATGGACCTGGTTTCTACAATCTTGTCTTGGCTTCAATTCATGTTGACTTTAAGTAAGAAGTGCCAATTCATGCCTAAGCTTAGTGAAACAAGCTCACTTGATAAAGAAATGAACTTCAGGATCTCACTGCATAAAATCATCATTCTTTTTTCCATCAAGTACTATATTTCCCAGTGTTTGGGTGTGCACTGCAGTCTTGGGCTTTGTGTAAGAAAGAACACATGGCCGTGGTCCTTATTACCTTTATCCTAAAACATCTTTCGCTATTCTATTTTTGTAATAAGCACTTGTGAACTTACACTTCTCTTGCTAACTGAGCTGGGGAATGGTTATTCTTTCCTCTCCTCCCCCGCCCCCCATAAAAGATAAATGTCTTTATCTTCTGAAAACCCAGTGTCACCTTTCATGAATACTACACTGTTTCCCTTCCTCTAATGAGTTACTGTTTGATTATTGTTTTTATAAAGTTATGAGATCCATATGAAAGCCCTGAAGTCAGGGTCGGTTTCTACACGAGGAAACTTGTCCTCACATTCATTAAAATTATTTCTATTTTAGGCAGACCCTTTTTGATTATTAACAAGCAATTTGATGTTTTTTCACATGCATACTTCTGTAACAACCAAGATAGCAAATTAAGGATTGTGGTTTGGGATTTGACCTCGTTTTTACTCTAATATTTGGGGAGTCAGAGATGATATTCAGCATTAAAAAGAGAAGCTATGCAATAGATAGATGGCTTTAAAAACAGAGACAGGGAGAGGGAGGGAGCGAGGGAGGAAGAGAGGGAGAGAGAGAGAGAGAGAGAGAGAGAGAGAGAGAGAGAGAGAGAGAGAGAGAGAATGAATTAAGCCCATTAGTGGACAAAGAAAAAGTTGTGTGTGGTTTTTTAAAGGAGATCTTCTTTCTTGCATGCTTCTCACAAGGAAACTGGCTGTGAGCAATACCATTTAAGGAAAGGTTTGGGAAAGGAGACTTAGTTTCCAAAGGAAAGTGTGAGCAGCACCTTGAGCTTGAATGATTTAACACTAATCTAAGACCTGGTATCTGAGAAGCTCTATCTAAAGAGTGGAGAGATGAAACAAGAGGCCTAGGAAAATTTTCCTGTCTAGTGTCCCCAGAGTTTGCCAAGATGACCTTGCCTGTAGATACTCTTTTCTGAAACTGACATATTTAGGAAATCTTTTAAAAGATCTAATTGTACAATAAGTGTGACTCATAGCCCTTTGCACCTTCTGTTGTTGTGGAGTCCATCCCATGCCGTGTTAGAAATTTTCTGTAATCTAAGCCTATTTAGTCTATTTTCTCCCACTTTGTAAACACCCTTTTTCCATAGTTGCAAATGTCTCCACCATTATTTGTTTCGATTTGTAAATTGCAGAAAGGCTAGAATAAACAGTGTCCCCACACACGCACATCGTCATTTCCAGAGATTAACTATCTCCGGCCAGAGATACAGTCAAATGGGGACACTCCCTATTTTCTTTATAAGGCCAGAATTCCAAAAGCAAGGTTCTTTTCTTCTTGTTCCTTCTCTACGAGTATGAGAAAGTTAATTTGTAAATCGCCATAGTGATTGGTAACTTAAAAGATAGTAAGTAGTTATGTCAAGTCTTTTATTTCTTTCCAAACTTAAACAAGAGATTGACTGGTCCCTTAGAAATATTCAGGGCCCTTACCAACAGCTGCAGTGGTAGAGACCGTGTCTTACTTACCTTTGAATTCCCAACACAGGGCTGTGGTTGATGAGTGAGTTAGTGACTGAATAAATGAGTGAATGCTGTGTTGCCAAAAAGTGTTATCCTTGGCAAGAAGCATGGGATGCCTCCCAGTTTACAGTCTGATTCTGAACTCAAGCAGGGAGATGGCAAGGAATATTTAACATGGAATTTTCCAGCACATAGCCAGGCAGGGCTATGTGAGAAAGGATTGTTTGACCTGAAACGTGACCATAGGGTAAAAGACTCTGCTGTCCTTTGTTTTGTTCTCTTCTGGGTCCATGAACCTGTCCTATATAGGTCTGTGTATTCTCAAAGCTCACTGAAAACCCAACACCCCGAGCCCCCCAAAAAACTAGGTCATGTATCTCTTAAATATTTAATATCATGTCCTACATCTTGTGCCTGGAGAGAAACTGCTACTCACTTGTAGATGTCATTCAGGCCAGAGATCTGTCATTCACTGAAGATTCAGTATCCTTAGTCATATATGTATGTGGAGACTGTTAGCACCTTTTCTTGTTCCACCCATGCCTGTTTTGCATTTATTTATTCATTCATTTATTCATTGAGTACTTTTATTAACTAAAGATTCTCTTGACTATTCAGACATGAAAATGAATAAGACATAGACTGTATCTTCAAGGTACACCCTCATTCCAGTTGGGAAGGTAGAATTTTATAGTAAATGACACTGTCTGTCTGCCTATCCCTCTCTTACCACCACCACCACCACCATATTTTTTGGTTTTCATTTGCTTTCCCTTTACCAGATTCATTTTTTGGGTGTGTGGTAAATAACACATAACATAAAATTTACCATCTTAACTATTTGTAACTGTACAGTAGTATTGACTTTATGCATATTGTTGTGCAACAGATCTCTAGATATTTTTTTCACCTTGCAAAACTGAAACTGTATAGCAATTGAACAATAATAACTCCCATTTCCCCCCCAGCCCCTGGTAAGCACATTCTGCTTTCTGTTTCTGAGTTTGACTACTTCAGACACCTCATGTGTGGAATCACGCGGTATTTATCGTTTTTAAAAAATGTTTTTAATAGACTTAATTTTTTTTAGAGAAGTTTTAGGTCCACAGAAAAATTGAATGGACTGTACAGAGAGCTCCCCTCTACTACCTGTCCCGACAAATGTTCAGCCTCTCCTACTATCAACATCCCACACCAGAATGGTACCCTTTAGAATAACATAAATAGCATAGGTTTTGATCACAGAAGCAGAATCACTGGTATAGAATAAGGGATTCATCCTAGGGATTGGACCTCCATGTGACCTTACACGATTGCAGTAGTGGTTGAAGTCTGTTGCCTTTGAGTCCCATGGTGGGCCTGAACATAGATCAGGGTTGATGTTAGAAGACACCCATTGTGTAGTGGCAGAGGGAAGGGGCAGACTCTAACCCCTGAGGGTAACTGGAACCCACGTCTGTTTCTCAGTGCTATTGGCATTGATAAAACGGGTGACCAGCGGAAGTGGGCACTCTTCACTGCAGAGCGGCACATGCAATTGGCCCAGGACTCAGAGACTCTGAAGGAGGATATCTGGTGAGAGCTGTGGGTGTACAGGCCTGGTAGGTTAGCCATCACTCCAGCAGCAATAAGCACAAGCTGCCATGTGCCCGACACTTAACCCTCAGCATGTAATGATTGCTGCCACATTTCCACCTTCTAAAGCTCACGTTAATTTTTCTTATAGCCAACCTTAACCCCTAATCATATAGGGGAGGAAATTCTGGGAAATGTAGTTCCAGCTTAGCTAAGTTGATTCAATACAAAGCCACCACAATACTTCATTGTTTTTTAAGAGCTTTCAGAACAAAACCTTATAAAAGGCAACTCATTTAGCAAGGATGCAGAATATAAGAACAGTATACAAAAATCACTTGTATTTCTATACAGCAGTAATGAACAAACCAAAAAAAAAACAACAAAACAAAACTAGAAAACAATTCCATTTACATTAGCATCAAAAAGATTAAAATATTTAGGAATAAATTTCACAAAAAAAGTACAAACTGTATGCTCTGAAAAATACAAAGTGTTGAAAGAAATTAAAGACTACCTAAATAAATGGAAAGATATCTTATGGGTTGGAAGACAATATTGTTAAGATGATAGTACTTCCCAAATTGATCTACATATTCAATGAAATCCTTATAAAAATCCCAGCCAACATTTTTGCAGAAATTGGCAAGACGGTCCTAAAATTTATATATAGATTCAAGGCATGAGAATAACCAAAACACTCTTGAAAAAGAAGAACCAAGTTATTGGCTTCAATTTTCCCAATTTCAAAAGTTACTAAGTTACAGTAATCGAGACAGTGTACTGACATAAGGATAGACATATAGATGAATGGAATGGAATTGAGAGTCCAGAAATAAATCCTCACATTTATACTCAATTGATTTTCAACAAAGATGCCAAGACAATTCTTTGGAGAAAGAATAGTCGTTTTCAACAAATGGTGATGGATATACATATACATACGCAATAGTGATGTATGTATGTATATATGCACAAAAGAAAACCACATACAAAAACTTAAAAATGGATCAAAGGCTTAAGTATAAGAACTAAAACTATAAAACTCTTAGAAGAAAACATAGGTATAAATTGTTGTGCCCAGGGATTAGGCAATAATTTCTTAGATATGACACCAAAAGAGCAAAATAAAAAGTAGGGAAGCTGGACATCATTAAAATTAAAAACATTTGTTCTTCAAAGGATACTATCACAAAAGTGAAAAGACGACTGATAGAATGGGAGAAAATCTTTGTAAATCATAAATCTGATAAGGGACTTGATCTAGACTATATATATAACTGTTACAAGTCCATAATAAAATGACAGATAATTCAATTAAAAATGGGCAAAGGATCTGAATAGACAGTTCTCCAAAGAAGATATGGCCAATAATTCAATAGCTGATAATCATGTGAAAAGATACTCATTTTAACCATCAAGGAAATAAAACTCAAAACCACAATGAAATACCACTGTGCACCCACTAGGATGGCTATAATGAAAAAGATAGATAGTAACAGTGTTGATGGGATGTAGAGAAATTGGAGTCCTCATATACTGCCTTTGGGGATGTAAAATGGTGCAGCTCCTTTGGCAAACTGTCTCGCAGTTCCTCAGATAGTTAAATATAGAGTTAAAGCATGATCGAGCAATTATCCACTGAGGTATATAACCAAGAGAAATGGAAACATGTCCACACAAAAACTTGCACACAAATGTTCATAGCAGCATTGATTCCAAATAATAATAGCCATTAACAGCCAAGAAGTGGAAAAAACTATCAACTGGTGAATGGATATACCAAAAAATAATTGAAATCAGGGACTCAAACAGGTGCTTATACACCAATGTTCATTGCAGCATTATTCACAATAGGTAAAAGATGGAAACAAGTGTCCAACAACAGATTAATGGATAAACAAAATGTAGTATGTCCGTACAACGAGATATTATTCAGCCATAAAGATGAATGAAGCTGTTATACATGCTACAACATTGATGAACCTTGAAAACATTTGTGACTCAAAGAAGCAAGTCACAAAGGACCACAGATTGTATGGTTCTGTTTATATGAAATGTCTAAAATAGGCAAATCTAGAGAGACAGAAAAGAGATTAATGGTTGCCTAGGGCGAAGGAGATGGGAAGTTTGGGAGATGATGGCTAAGAGGTACAGGGTTTCTTTTTGGAGTAATTAAAATATTCTTATGTAGATTGTGGTGATGTTTGTACACTCTGTAAATACACTAAAAACCATTGAATTTGTACCCTTTTTTTTAATAAGTGTTTATTTAAGCCAAAGACAATATATTCCAGGGAGCAAGATCTCAAGTGCTCCAAATTGTACCCTTTAAATGAGTGAAATGTAAGGTAGGTGAATTGTATCTCAATAAAGCTGTTGCTTTTCAAAAAGGGAGGCAACCTGGGATTGACACACTTAACAGAATAGACGCTCTTGCTCATTTCTTCTCTTTTCTTCAGTTAGTGATACTCTTTGGAGGAAGATCTGTGAACAGATGGGGAGTTCCGTTCTATCACTTGGGTTCTTCTTGAATGGCAGCTTCTACTTTACCTGTTGTGGCTAAGAAATTCACTGGGCCTTGTTTGTATTTTGCAGACTTTCCCCTGGGACCTTGCAGAGGCTATTTTTAGAAAAATTTTGGGTCTAATGTTGGTGTGGCACAATGTTTGTTCACTTGTCCCCATCACAGCCCTTGGGATAAGCATATGTTACATTCGATCTTAATCCCTTAGAGGACACAGAGTTGTTCAAAAAACCATCTTGATATAGACCACAAACCATGTTTAAAATAGTGGGCCAAGCCATTGGGCCTCCATGGTGAGGTGGCACTGATCCCTCTGCATGAGTAAAAAAAAGCCAGGCAGGTAACCACAAGCCACGTTGGGCTTGGCTGCTCTGTGCTGGCTGGGCGACTGTGACCATGGGAGTTTTACTGAGCTTCCTTTGGCTCACTCTTTGTCCCTCTCCCACTCTCTCTCTATGTTAACTCTTTATTTAGCTTGGCGCCAGAGCTATGAGTACTTGTTTTTAGTTAAGTGTTCATCCCTGGGGTAATTCTGTCCTCAGTGTCAGCAGAACTCAAGAAATCTTCCCGTTCATTGAAGAGTAGAATTGTAAGGGACCTCAGAATTCTTATAGTCCAAGCGCCCTACTTTAACACTTGATCACCCTGGACATCCATAGAAAGGCAGTTGCAATTTGTTAACCTTCGAGGCTATTGGGTGCTACTGAATCCAGGGAGTCGTAGAGGCAAAATAAATACTTCATAAGTTTTCATACACACTGCTTGGGGACGGAGTAGTTACAGATTTATCTTTGGGCGGGAATGTGAGGCAGCTGGCATGGTAGAAAGAATTATCTAATTTGGAATTAGGGATCTAGGTTTGAGTCGCAGCTCTTGTCACTTAAAGATTTTGTATCTGGGGTGAGTAACTTAAATTTTCTGAGCTTCAATGTACAGACCTATATAACAGGAAGGAATGAAACTGCCTTCCTTGGAACATGTAAAGATTTGATGAAATGATGGATATAAAAACTTCTTGTAACTTGGAATGAAAGGTGTATTCACATGAAAGATTGGAACTGTGCGTGTGTTCAGCAAGAAGTAGCCCCTCCAAGTACATTCTTATGACAGGTTAGTGTTTACATGGGCAGTATGAGAACCAAGGGTTCTGCCAGCTCTCCTCAAACATGCCTGCTCATTTTGGGAACCATTTGGGTATAGCTGAACCTTTTAACAGGTCAAAGGCTATTTCCAGTGAGTCTCTACTCATTGGCCTACTTTATTCTCATAGGGTCTCAGCTTTTTGAATAGGCATTACATACCTGCGATTCAAACAGAAAATTAGGCACAAAATGGTATATAGTGAAAAGTCTCCCACCCCTATCCTAGTCTTTTTCCAGAGGTCATCACTATTACCAGTTTCATTTTGTGTGTCATTCCAAGGATATTCTGTGTACATACAAACATCCTTTTCTCTTTATATCAAAAGGACATCCTACAATACACACTATTTCGTACTTTAGTTGTATCGTGTGCCAATATGTCTTGGAAATTTTTCCTTTTTTAGTATTTATGGAATTTTCTTATTATTTTTAGAGACAACATAGTTTTTCATTGCAGTGTTTTACCATAATTTACTTAGAAACTCTATTGTTGGACATATCGATGGTTTTCAATCTTTTGTCATTATTAATAGTGCTAAAGTAAATATCCTTTTACATCTTTGAGCATTTGTGCAATTGTAGCTGTGCAACTCGTTCCTAGAAGTAAAATTCCCAAGTTAAAGAGTATGTGTGTTTATAATTTTATTATCTAATGTCAGATTTTCCATCATAGTTGTTATACTAATTTATACTTGTACCAATATATGAGTGCTTACTTCTCTATATCTTTCCAAGACAGCGTGTTATCAGATTTTTTTGAGTTTTACCTATCAGATAGATTTAATGAGATATTTCATTGTCATATATATATATATATATATATATATATATATATATATATATATATATGTAATAGAAAAACAGCTTCTTTATCCTTGTTGGTTCTCAGCTTTTACAAGAGTTTGTGTATAGTGGAGTATAAATTAACCCAAGAAATTGAAATCGGATATAGTTCAGGCCTCTAAAGGTGACCCAAGTTTCATTGTCATCTTAATTTGCATTTCTCTTAGATTGGCATTGAGCATCTTGTCTCATATTTAAATTCCATATTTTTTAATTCTCTGTTCATGTTCATTGCTCATTTTTCTATGGTTATTGGGTTATTAGTCTTGTTCATATTGGTGTGGAGAAGCTTTGTTCATACTAAGAAAATTATCACTTTATTTGTCATATGTGTTATAAACATTTTTTCCCACTTTTCAATATCTTTTAACATGTTTGTGGTACTTTTTTTGCCATACAGTATTTTAAATTTTTATGTGTTTAAATTTATCAGTAATTTTTAACGGTTTCTGGGGTTTGCATCATACTTTAGAATAACTTTCTCCCCTTCTCTATTGATTAAAAAGATCTATGTTTTCATGATAAATCTTTACTTTCTTCTCTCTATTACGTCCTTTTTACTAGAAGGTTGCACACATAAAAATGCTCAAGAATTTTTTTTCCTAATGAACTGTTTCAATTTAGACTATTTCATGTAGTGGAAGAAACACTGAATTTTGATTCAGAAGACCTCACTGGCTAACTGTAACATAGACATACCAGTTATCTACTGTGTACCTGCCTCTTGGATTTTTGTGAATATCTAATAAGATCAAATGAAATAATATATGAGAAAGTGCTGTTTAAATTATAAAAGAATAATTTGGGATGATTTCTCAGTGAACGCATTCATATATGCTTTTCTTGGGAGTATAGCTCAGGGTGAGAGCATTTGACTATGCATACATGCTTTGATTATTTTTCTCCCTAATTGGTCTCAGGTTTGAAATAAAATTTGTCTCTAGGAAAAGCAAATCTCATAAATGTGAAATTTCCTTCATTGCTTCTTTGGGACTATCTTACCAATGTGAAATCTTTACTGAGCCTCCTGGTTGGGAGCTGAAAAGGGGGGAGGGGGAGAGGGTAAGGGGAATTGAGCTTTTAGTGAGAGATTCTCCCTAAGTGTCTATACTGGTAATTTTTAAGAGTTGGATTGTTGGGAAAAGTGGGCAGGTCATTTGGTTAATACACAAAGACAGAGAAGACAGTTCATTTGGGTTGCGCTAAAAGAGTTCAAAGACAGAATCTTTTGGGAACTAAAGTTGGTTTACTCTTAGACAGATGTGACTTCCTGTGTCAGCAAGGGAAAATTCCCTAGCTTGACCTAGAAAGGCTCCAAGCACATGTTAAATGCCCAAGTTATAGAAAGTTGTGTTTGGATTGGTCCTTGTTAATAAAATAAAAGAGCTGGGTTGAATGAAAAAGAGGGAAGCCCGTCAACACGAAGTACTGTAGATCAAACCCTTCTAGAAGGTTCTGTACTTCAGTTTGAGAAGAATTGAATGCTATTATTTTGTTTACATTCTGGTTTAATGAGTTGGTCAAACTATATCATCATCTCTTGATCTACCTAAAAGGTGAATTTTAAAACATTTTTTATTGAGGTAAATTTTTCATACAGTGCAATGCACAGATCTTAAGTGAATAATTAATGAATTTTAACAATTGAAAATATATTTGTGATTTTCTCTGTTTAAAATTCAAATTAAAGCAGCCCATGGCACCTTATACCTAAATAATGCTATGAGGTCATGATGTTGTAATACTGGAAGTTGTGATGGTTACTTTGTTTTGCTCCTTTATGTGTGGAAAACAGTTGGACCTCCAGGACGTTCAGTGGTGCTTCCGAGTCCTTTCAGAAATTCTACCATTTTATTTATTTATTTTTAATACAAATGGGACCGTTTGTGCTAGAAAAGTACCAATGAATCTAATTAGCCTTGGTTTCCTACAATTGATCCACCAGACATTTATTAAGCACCCACTCCATGCCAGGCACTTCATGTTGTATTTGTTCCATTTTCCCTCTCTGTCCCTACTTTGGAGGAGGTAGAGGTGACAGAGGGGTGGCCAAGTGAGTTTAGAGGGGATGTGTCCCAAAATGAAGTTTAAAAAGCCAATGGATTTTCCAGTGGTTGGAACTTAAGAACTATAGTTCAGGTTAGAACTTGAATTCATCTACGCAGCTTTAACTGTCCCTTTGGTGTTATGATCAGAAACCTTGTTGATCTCTGCCTGCTTCTGCGCTCCTAGGAATCAGCCCTGCAGTCCACAACTGCATTTCTGTTCTCTGTTCTTTTTTCCTTTCTCCACCTGAGCTTTGGAGGATGCTACTAGCTTGGTACAAAAGTAATTGCAGTTTAAAAGGTTAAAAATAATTGCAAAACTGCAATTATTTTTGCACCAACCTAATATTTATGCTTCACTCTACTGGCTTTCCCACCTGCCTGCGCATTCATTGGTTCCATAAGGCCATGCCAATTGTTGTCAATATAGAGAGGAGGAGCTGTCAGATGAGCCATCAGGGTCTCTGCTGAGAGAGCAGAGAACAGAAATGCAGCTGTGGACTGTAGGGCTAATTCCCCACCCCACTGCTGACCAATAAAGTGAGGAGGGGATTTGCGCAGGCCGGCCAGGGCATAACACAGTGACTTGAGGCCCCCTCAGAAAGGGCAGCGGCTTTCCCAGCACCTAGTCATTGAATGGACGGCAAGTGAGGTTCTCAAGCAGTTGTCACCCCTCCTGGCGCCTCTGGTCTGCAGACTCTGGAAGCCTTGTTGCCCTAAATTCCTGTTCTCAGTCTCAACTCAAAGGAAGCTGCTCTCTCCTGGCCTCCTGCCTGGCTTTGACCTTGGGGCCTCTTCTGTCCCTCTTGACTCAAACCAGCTACCCTGAAACTGCCTTCCCCTCAGGACACTAGGGACCACATGAACCAGAGAAATGAAAAGTATCAGCTGAAAGCTGAATTGGGGTCCTTTGCTTTCTCGTCCTCCTAGGTTGTGGTGTATCTTGCTAAAATACAGAAAAGGAAGAGAAACAAATATGCTATTGAGTGCCTGGTAGAGTGGGTGTAAAAGAGGGAACGCAGTGCTACTTATCCAGCCAGAGTAGCCCCTAGGTCTAAATAGTACTTATCTTTATTTTCTGCTGATTTCCAACAGGTGTCAGTTACACTTTCTTGGCCCTAAAGTGACGAGCTCTGCGTGTTTGGTTCAGTTTACCCATAGGCTCTAGACTAGACTGGAGGATTGACTGAGTGAAAATGTTTACTTCCCTAATTAAGCAGAATTAAGGTCTGGACTCAAAACTGTCTTGGGCTGTGCTTAGGCGTAATTGAGATGCATGGGCTTTGTGTAAATAATGTACTTCTAATTGGCTTTGATTAAGTGCAAATTAGTATCACACTTCACTCCAGTGTGATTTACATTCCTAAGCCCTTTTACTAACTGAAGTACTGTGGGTGGCCGATAAGGCTTGTTTATCCAGGGTTCGGAGAGAGCTGGAAGCTGGGAATCTGCAGTTTCCAAAGGTAAAGAGCCTGTAGCTGAGACTCCCGGTTCTGACATCTTCCTTCCCATTTCTGGGCCCTACTTTGGGCGAATCAGCTTAGTCCTCTAAATTCTAGAACTCCACCGCTTTCTGATTTTCAAGACTTGGGAAGATTGTCTTTAAAACTGTATCAAGTGAATATTGGCATTTGCCTTGTGGAACCTGAGACCTAACACCAGCGCCAGGCTTTGGCTGTCAGAATATTGTGGCACCTTTATTAGTCGTTGACCAGAAATGTTTCTTAAAAGGAAACAACTGGTGGGAAGTTTTCTGCGAAGAGTTCCCAGTGTGTGGGTGTGAGTCAACAGACTGCTACTAAGCGGCTTAACTCTATGTACATCTTCCTCCGGAATTGCTCTGCAGTATTGGAAGGGAAAGGTCTTTGCACTTGGCCCTTAGCGAGCCTGGGTCGGGGGTGTGACTCTTCTCTTTTGGCTCCAAAATTCCCTGAATCTGCATTTGAAAGTCATCATGCCGAGATGAAGCAGCATTCATTGGGTTTATTCTGCTGGGCTCTTATCCCTGGGCCAGTGAAGTCTGGCCGGTGGAAAGACCTCTGGTTAGTGTGAGCCTGGCAAATGGACCACCAGATGAGGGCTGTGACGTGGTGTTTATAACCCTTAGGCCATTGACAATTCGACCTAGAAAGAAGGGGTTTCTCCAGATTTTCTCACATTAGCTGCAGCTGCTGGGTGCTGGGACCAAAAAGAATCACGTACCAAAATAGGGATTTTTCACACTGACAGAGAGATCTGTGGGGATGCTGTAAAAGGTGTGATGTGTTAAATACTCACTTCACAGCCTGGTGAAAAGAGTTGGCTGGAGTATCACAAAGGGACTCCTTGAGCGGGTCACCTTCAGAGAAGGTTGGACCGTAAATATGTTTAGTATCTAAACTCTGCCCTGAGCTTACCGAGTGAAAAGACAGCATAGTTAGACAAGTTACACTTGAGGAATTCTAGCTAGAGGAAGAAAAACAGAGAAAGCTTTCTAGGCCCTTTAAACTATATTCACGCATCCATTCAGTCAACTTTTATGAGCCTCCTACTGAGCCAGACACTGGAGATGTGGCTGGGAATAAGCCATGACTCTCCCCCAAAAGAGCTCTATCGGGCTGAGGAACAGACCTGTGTAGAGCTAAATTACAACCAAATGTGGCATGTGCCGTGGCAGAAATAAGGAAGCATATGGTGGTGGGCTGTCAGGGGGAAAATTGTCTGCCATACTGCATTGGTTCAGAGTCGCTTGAAGTCAGCTTGAAGGCCACGAGCCGTTCCAAAAAATGTACTTGTTATCCCTTCCACCTGAGTGGGATCAGCCTGGACTTCTGAAGAAAACATAGTAATAACAACAACAACAATAATTAAGAACATTTGTTCAGTGTGCTCTGTGTGCCAGGTACCATTCATTCCAAGGGCTTTTGATCATTCTTATAGTCCAGTCGTCACAGCGTTACACAGGTACAAGTATTATTCCAATTTTAAGAGGAGTAAACGGAAGTTTGGAGTTTAAGTAACTTGCCAAAGATAGGAACCAGTTCTCAAACTCAGGTCTGCCATCTACTGTGTTTCCCCGAAAATAAGACCTAGCCGGACAATCAGCTCTAATGCGTCTTTTGGAGCAAAAATGAATATAAGACCCGGTCTTATTTTACTGTAAGACCGGGTATAATATAATATAATATAATATAATATAATATAATATAATATAATATAATATAATATAATACCAGGTCTTATATTCATTTCTGCTCCAAAAAATTAGAGCTGATTGTCCGGCGAGGTCTTATTTTCGGGGAAACAGGGTTCACAGCTCTAGCGTGTAACCGCCATTCCTCTTCTTCGGGGTGTGATGCACTGTGAGTCAGAAGCTCTGAGCTCTGCTGCTCACTTTCTCACCAGCTGGCTGTGAGCTCTTGAGCCTGTTGCTGCCTGCCTCTGCCTCAGTTTCCTCCCCAGCCCCACCATCAAGTGAAGCCACTCAACCCGCTTCTAGAATCACAGAAAACATGTGGGCTGTGGGTCGGGAAAGAATAAAGTCTGTGGCTGCTTGCGTGGCTACGATCAGTGGTGAATTTTGTGACCTTGACTTGCCATTTCCAGCCCTAACGTAAGTGATACTGATCTTGTCAGTCTTCTTGACCTGTGTACTTGATTCCAGAAAGCCTCTTAAAATAGGGCTCCGTATCTTTCTTTGTTAGGAGTGACCCAGGCAGCGGGGGCCCAAGGTTATCGCGTACAAGGACTTTGTCCCTGGGCCACCTCTGCTACAGATTGTCCTAGCTTAGATCAGCATGTACTTTCCCCTGCAGATCCCCTGTCCGGCCTTGGTGGCAAACGTGGTGTTCTGATCTTTTCAAAGATGCCACTTAGCCCAGGACCTTGACTCTAGTAAGTTCTCTTTCACTCCTGGTCGGTTGGGAGGAGTGCTCCCTTGTCTGGGTAATAGAGACAAGGAACCAAGTCTGAGGCAACCACAAAATATGGCTTCCCAGAGGGCCAAAAGGTTTCCCTGACAGTTTTGAATGCCGAGATGCCTGAAAGGGAGCTACCACCTCACCTGCCAATCCTCTCAAGAGGCAGTGTACCCATCCCTGGGGGAAAGCGCTGTACTGAGAACCACCAAATCCTGCCCAGGCCCAGGTGGTGACTGGTGTTTTGCAGGTACCTTGGTGATAAAGGGAGATTCTGGTTTTAGAGGATGGGGTAGAGGGTGAGGAAACACGCTCATAGTATTTACCTATCAACGAATAAAATGTTTAAAAATGACAAGTGTCAGCTTCATAGCATCAACCCTTCATTCAGTCCCTCCCATTCCAGAAAGACCAGATGCCATTTCTTTGCACATTTCCTCTTGGGAAGGGCCCAGTACAAATGCACCTTCCTTCCCACCCCTCCATCCACTTGTTGGAACAACTTAATGTTGTCTGATCCTTCTAATCATATTCTGGAACTTTGACTTTGACCTTGAGTTATATTTCCAAGTACTAATGCAGCCGCCATGAGTCAGCTGGCTCACTCCAAGTGGAACGGGTAAGGTGGGGGTGCCGACCCAGTACATTCTCATTCACTCATGAAAAGGGGCTTCTCTTCTGACCCTTTCCAAACATTTTCAAATGAGCCCACTTTGGGTTTTAGCTTCTGTGTTGGCTCTTTGCTTACAATTTCCCAGTATCAGACCTAGATGTTTACCTCCATGTGCATTACTGCAATATGAAACCACTCTGCCCTCTGAAAGCAAATAAACGGGCTTTAATGGGTGTGCTGTCAGCCAGCAGCTAAAGGGTTAAAAGTTTTAGCAGGCAGACTGGCCAGCAGGAGTTAGTGGTGTGGAGTAAGAGGGACGCCAGGCTGTCTCTAAACTTTTTGGCCCTCCCCAAGTACAGAGATGAAGGAAGAGACTCTATAAATCACTGGAGATTAGAGACCCTGTTCTTGCCGACTCCGCAGGGTTGCACTGCTTAACGTCAAAGCTTCACGTATTACTTTAACAGCACTCCTTTTCTTTATTAAATCCACTTTGAAATAAAAAAAAAAAAAAATGATGATCTTTCCAGTAAGGGGGAAGAAGGCTAAAAGGATTTAGAAAGTATCTGCTATGTGACATTACAGAGACTAATAACTGTTTAGGGAGTAAGTAACATTTTTGCACCATCTTAAGCCATAAAAATGAAAAGATGTCTAAAGGTCTGTTCTTTAAAATCAATTTGCTAGAACGTTTATTTTGCCCCTTCCTTGCCTCCAGGTTCCTTCAAAGAGTGAGCACAGAAACTGGGAACAGGAGGTGTGAGTGCTAACGACCGAAGGGTCTGGCAACCCACTCTTGACGAAATTGTTTAGAAATGAGGGTATTTCGTTGTGTGAGTGTGTGTGGGGTGGGGAGAGAAAGGAGAATGGGATGGAGTGGGGTGGTGGAAAGGGTTCTACTTTTATACTTAAAAGAAAAAATGCAAACTTTGTGTTCCGTTGGAGGCCAAGACTGAGCTTATCTCCTTCATCTGACTTTAATGAAGACATATTTTAAGCAGCTGCACCCATGTCAAATGTCATATTTTGGCTCAAAACTTCTACCTTCAGAGTGGGAGGTTTCTCAAAACTAAAAAGTTGGTAGTAATTACAAACTAATTGGGGAGCTCTAGGCAAATGTCTGATTGTCACAAACCTTAAGTTAAATACTAACTTATATAGATGAAATAAGAGTGACCATGAATCGATGATAGTCGTTAAAGCTGGTAAGGGGTATATGGGGTTCATTATACCATTTTCTCTGCTTTTTAAATTTTTTTTCATGATAGAAAACGAATAAAGCAGTTTAAATAAAATGCTTAGCACTCAGTAAACACACACACACACACACACACACACACACACACAACAATGTGAGCTAAAATGTTAAATCAACTATAGCATTTTTATTTATACTTTAAGAGAGATCTGAAGATAAAGGAAAGCTGCACAGAGAACTGGGGTGCCTCTGATTTGTTTACTGTCCATTAGAGCTTGAAGCGTTTTTCTTTTTTTCCCCATTTATTGTCAAATGACCATTACTTAACTAGAATTATTTTAAGAAGGTAGTATTCTCTCATTTTAAAAGCCCAGTGAAAAGCCTTGAAAATTCTTGGGAACAAACGTGGTCAAGGGACTTTTTCGGTTTGCCTATTTCAGCCAAGCACCCACAAGCCAAGTCCATTTTGTTTTTAGGGTTTCATTTGTTTATTCAGCAAACATTTTCTGAATGACTACTACAGCCCAGGCCCGTTGCTAGCTGCCAGTGATAAAAAGCTGAATAACCTGGGCTCCCACTCTTGAGAAGCTCCCAATCTTAAGTGGAAATATTAAAAAATACAGATTAAGGACAAAGTAGGCATGAAACCTTAAAAGCAAAGTCCACTTTTCAGTGTCACTATACTTGATGTGGGAAAGAGAATTGTGCTTTCTTTCTGTAGCTTGGAGGTCATGGCTTGGAGAAGGCCCTCGAGGTCTGAGATGAGCAAGGACCTCTCTTTGAGCTGATTCCTAGATTGGTGTGGTCGTGTTTCCATCTGCATTGTGAAGTTTGGAAGGAGTTCGCACCTTTAAAATATGGTTCATATTTGCCAGGGAGGACAAAATGGGTTCTTTTGCAGGGCATCCCATCCAAAAGCTGACAAGTCACAGCTTTGATTCTGACGAACAGCTTGAAGGTGTCACCTCTGCAGGCTCCTGACACAAGGAATTGCGGTTCTTCATTTATGGCAGTTTGTGCTTCGTGTATGCTTTCATGTGTTTAGGACGGTTGCCCAGATTTAAAGTAGCAGCTCTTAAAATAGCTGGAAGTGGATGTGGAGTTCAGGTTTGGTTGAAATGGGATTGGTGGTGCTTGTGTGTATGTGTGTGTGTGCTTTTGTGTGTGTGTGTGTGTGTGTGTGTGTGTGTGTGTGTGTGTGAGTGAGTGCACATTTTCAAGCCTGTGTGCGTGCTTATGCCGCTGTGAGTCAGTGCTGCAGCAATTTACACAGGGGTCCATTGTGACCAGAAAAGAAAAGGCATGTAGAGTGAGGAGGAAGAGGGAGGGAGGATTGCATCTAGTGATCCTGGAACAGTTGCTCAGACCAGCATTTAGTGTTTTATTAGGAGAGAACAACTCTATAAAAGGAACAAGAGGTTCAATCATTATAGAGTGGGGCGACAGGAGGCAGCTGCCAGCATGACTTTGAAAACCCTTTCAGATCCTAAAAGAGTTGCCACATATAACGTGCTGCAGCTGCTGGGATCATTTAGGAGAAATGCAGAACTTGGCACCCACTCAGCCCTCCAGGGGATAGGATTCTAGGATCACCCCAATGTTTTCTTTAGATGAGTTCCAACCCTACCCCCACCCCCTTCCTTCTTTGCCACTCAACCTTCCCACAGCAGTTCTTGTATTTCTCTCTCTCTCGCTCTCTCTCTCTTTTTTTTCAGGTAGCTTTGCAGAAAATTAAAAGGACAATTCTTTAGTTTGATTGAAAAGAAATTGGGTGGCAGGGGGTGGGGGTGGGGTCCTTCATGCTTGGGAATTGGGTAGGTGAGGCCAGTTTAGGAGAATAAAGAGGGTCCCCTAATCACACACCCAGTATTTGTACTTGATGAACGAGTTACCATAGCCTTGCAAACTATCACATGATGTCATGCAAGTAACAAAGTATGTGGATTTCATTTTTTAAAATCTGCCTGTGGATGTCTGTTTTTCATCAGTACATACAGAATATTTGCAAAGCTGAACCCTCCGTGATTAAAAATCTCCAATTAAATCATATAAACTTAAGCAATAATTTGTGATCTTATGCGCCCGAAAAAAATCATTTATGGGGAGTTATTTTTGACAAATGTATTATTTGATATATATACATATATGATTTTTGATAAAGATTTTTCAAAGTATAAATGCCAATTACTGCTAAGATTTGGCAACCAGAAGAGTTTCTATGAACTCACATTCTGTGAGCAAGCTCAGAGCCCACCAGTATTTTAGCAAACAATATTACTGATGTCATCTTGAAAGAGATGTGGCCCCAACATCATTGGGGAACAAATGGAGGGAAAATTAGGGGACGGTGGATTGTAGAGGTAGTCAGTTTCATATTTAGATGGAATATTAGAAATCCCATAGGCTGGAAATTTTACTTATAATTTGAGAAAATCTCCTGTCCTTTCAGTCCAAGAGATTCTGATAACTTCTTTTCTTTCTTACCTTCCCCAGCCCAATTTAAAAATCGTTCCCACTCTTATGGGCTGAGATGCATATCTCTCAGACATATTGAGATGGAGGAAAAAGTTAAGAACCATTCATTTAGGCTTGTTGACTAATTTTTAAGATGAGAAAAGTAAGAACTCCTACAAAAGACACAGAACAAGGTCTTCTTATTCTATCACAGCCCGAACCTAGCATTTCTAAGACATCAAGTCACAACTCTCACGTACTGACCAGGTGACCAGGGATCTAACAGTGGTCAAATATGAAAGAGAAAAGACTGTGTTGCTGGTGAGATGATGTGAGGAACTGCATATGGTCACCAGGATAAATTCCATGATGTGTAGCAGGATTGAAGAGATCTGCCAGATGTAGCAACTCATTTTGCTGAAAAGTAGGTTGTTCTGTCAAAGTAGTTAAGTAATAGATCGGAGCATTGTCATTCTGTATCTTCTAGTCAGCAAAATAAATTGTTATTAAAAAAGAAAATAAGTGTATAGAAGAGATGCCCAGCTACTATAATTAAACTCATAGTGGAATTATTCGTCCTGTGTGAAAAGAGATGTGAAATGCAACATCTTCTGTTTTTATTCTAAGCCCACAGGTAAACAGTAGCACTACAATGTCCCCGCCCTCACAGGTCCTTTACCTCTTCTTTGGAGGGACCCAGAACTTCTCACCAGCTTGGGAAGAATCACCCACCCTAAGTATCTTTAAATGTTTGATTAAGCCCTACAAGGAACAAAAAAAGTTATGCTATCCACAGCATGACATTTGGGATTCTTTTTATTATTAAAAAATTCCATGCTAGTAGTCTGAGTTCCGGAAGCCCGAGGAGGATTAGAAAGAGAGAGCTTTTGTCTAGTGCTTTTTGAGTACTGCTTCCGGTGGTGGTGGGCACACCGGGGTTGAAATCCCTTGAGTCATTGACGCTGTTGAACTGTAGGCCTCGGGTGGGTGGCAGAAACGCCTGAGCCCGTTGGAGACTCTTCTGCTCCATCTCTCCTGTCCCTACATATTTGTCAGAATTCTCAAAACGGCATTGTCCCTTAAAGATAATGAGGCCGTTGCATTTCTTTGTGCCAGGCTCCATCCAATCCCAGTCTTTGGATTAGCCTGCATTGGATGCCGCTGGGCTTAGGGATAAACTCATTCTTTTCCAACCACCACCAAGACAGTTTCTCTGGAGACTCCTGGTTCATTTCTTACTCTTGAGGTCTTTGCCCCTAAGACAGTTCTCTGTGCTCCTATGGTGCTTTCAATATGGCAGGTCAGTTAAACTTTTAGGCACCTCCGTGATTCAGAAAACAAGACTGCCTCCACTCACATGGCCAAAGCCTCTGATGACATCCCTACTCAAGATTGTGGCTGACAAGAAGGTCTCAGTGTCACTTTATGGAGGAGACAAGCTGAGAAGCCCAGCTTCTAAATAGCCCCTGCTTGGTGATGAAGTCTTGATGGGGGAATGCACTCCCCCTGCCCCCCCGAGACTTATCGCTAAGCCTTTGGAGGGCATGCTCCCTAATAAGCTGCCTGCGATGGCCAATCCAGACAAGGAACTCCCTTTACGTGAGTCACAACATCTGGAATGATCGTGCTGGATTACGAGGCAGCCTAGCTAGCAACATCTTTCTTCCTTCCTCAAACTGAATTCTCAAGTGAAGTGGTTTATAAGGAGCAGGTGACGGCGGCAAGAAGGTGTTGGTGATGGAGACTTCTGTCAGAGAGCAGTCTGGCTCCTGGGAGGAGGAAGGGCTCGAGAACCTCTATCTCTGAAACTGACAACGCCCAATATTATCCCCCAGGCAAAGGACAGACTGAGGGACTCTGTTAGAAGGGTAGCTGTCTCTTTGAAGTCGCGGAGGGAGCTGCTTTTTGGTGAGATTACTGCCACCAAGAGCCAAGGCAGTGGTGTCTAGGTGAAGCTTCTTTGGTCCAGGTCTTTCCGTGCTTAAGGAGAAGCCTGTTTGTGATACCACTCAGTTCAAGACCAGTCTTATTGAGATGTCTGTTGTTGCCATTTGAAATTTCCAAAGATCTCTACAATTTTAAGCATAACAGTTGCTCCAACAACTCCTGCACTGGCCCAAGAGAGTCTTGAAAATTTCCTGCTTCTCTGAAAATGAGTTGTTTTTTTTGTTTGTGTGTTTTTCCCCTAAGGACACAGAATCGAAATGTATATCATCACCATAAGAGGCAGAATATATCTGCCTCCAGAGGTCATTTGGGTTCTCTAAGTTCTTTGTGGTTACCTTGAATTAGAATTCATAATAATTTGATAGGACAATTACTGGTAAAATCAGCAAAGACAAATATCATGATCACTATGATTTGATGGTTCCCGGAGGTTCCCGGCAGGCAATTATGTTATTGTTCCAAGCTTCAGGTCTTCTGTGGAGAGACTATGCTTTAGGATTCCATCTCACTTTTGAAAAGGCGATTTTGACAAAGGTATCTGAAGCAGGGTGCTTCTGCCCAAACCACGATGTTGATATCACTTTCAACGAAGGTTCTCGTTCCCCAGCCTACAATCTTGCCTTTCCCTTTGCAGTATTCCTATGCTTCTGTAGGACAGAGACGTGTGTACTAGAACATGTTTCTACCGTTTTGTTTGGCTTATTCATTTATTCAACACAGTTTTGAAGCACCAACCACGTGCCAGCGGAAGCTTCCTGGAGAAATGATTGCTTGAACCAAGTATTGAAGAAGTTGGAATTAGCCAGGCAGCATTGAGGAGGGAACAGCATGGACAAAGTCCACAGACAAGAGAGGTCAGAACACAAGGTCAGGAAGGCCAGGATATGGGGCATAAATAGGAGATGAGGAGGGACAAATGCGAAGCTGATCATGACGAGGTTAGGTGTCACGGTAGAAAGCCTGAAGGCTTTGGGGAGCTCCCATGGAATTTTAAGCAAGGCGATATGATAATGTGTTTCAGAAAAACCTCTTTGGCTACAGTATGGAAAATGGATTGAAATGGGCAGAGAGCGGATCCAGGAAAACCATCAGATACTAACTGTATTCATCTAAGTAATAAGGGGTAAATGTCTGAAGTAAGGTGGTGGTAGCAGGAATGAGAGGAGATGCAAATGTGAGAGAGAGTTTGGGGGCTCTAGGAAGGTTAATGGTATATTGCGTTCAGAATGTAGTAAAGAGGGAGGAAGAGTAGGATGCTAGTCAAGATCTGCTTGGGCAGCTGAGGAGAAAGCAGTACCATTCCTAGAGAAAGAAGGCGGGGATGGAGGAGAGCAGATATGTTTCCTTTGTAACATCCTGAGTTTAGGAGCTGGAAGAACAAGCAAGAGAGATAGGAGCCAACATCATACTCCTTGACTTTTTCTTCCTTGACCTGGACTGTCTTGCTATATCCTTGGTGATTTGTTTGTGTGGGAGGGGTGGGGCGGGAGGGGGGCATGTGGAAACTCTCAGCATCCAAGAGAAGTTAGCGTAAACCCTCCTGTTGAGATTATTTCCAAAATTTGAACAGATGTTTAAGCAAATTAACAAATGATTAAAGCGGCGGCCGGCAAATACCTCGGCCCCAGTAGGGATAGGCAAAGGAGCTGGGCTACAGAGAATGCCAAGCCCAGGTGTTCTTGCTAGAAAGGTCGATGATGTGGGTCTCCCCCACCCCCACCCCCCCGTCCGCTTTGGTTCATGAACAGATATAACACAAGGCGAGCCAAGTCTGAGAGAGAGCATAAAATAGGGGGGCTAGAAAAATTACAGGTGTTTGTGCTCATTCTGAAAACAACTTCTGCTCAGGGGCTAGACTTTCAAGAATGTTTTATTCTATCCATTGTTAGTAACGTATTTCCACTTTTCTCTGTAGTCAAGTGTTTCATCACTCAAAAAGGCTGTTTCTACATAGTCCGGGGAGAATAATATCAAAGAAGGACCATTCATGAGCATTTTGCCATAGCATGCATGGGAGATTAGCAGTCTGGAAACTGACTTGGCGACCCACTCCAGCTTCATCAGTAGCGCACTGTGGAGCCTTGAGCAATTTGTTTACCTTCTCTGGACCTTAACTTTCTCCTCCAGAAAGTTAAGGAGTGGATCCTAGCAGGTTTTGAGGGTCGCTTCTAGTGTTACCATTCTATACCTGTGTCCATTTTGTATTTGAAAAGGCCACAAGTCTTGCTTAGAGTGGCAAATTCTTCTCCCTCACCAAAGACACAGGCCTGGACATCAGCAAAATACTTCAGTAAATTGTACTTCCCAGCACACTTTGTGCCTGGTATGTAACAGGGCTGGAATACTGCCACAGAGACACTCACGGCAGCCCTTAACCCATTTAGAATGTCAGGTTTAAAAATCAACTCTCCACGCCACCACCACCACCACCAAAAAGAGTCAGCCTCCTAGCTAGCTTCGTCTAGAGGCTGCATTCCTATTGATCATCAAATACAAACAAAATGAAAAGGGCATTGAGCTCTAATGTATGGAAACTCCCCCAAACATCCTGATCTTTTCTGTCCATCTAACACTGGTTCTCTTCAGCAATCTTCCTTCTGCATGTGAATTCAGATTCGAGCTCAAATTCTCTACCCTGAGAATAATGATGAAAAAGATAATTGATGACTATGCCACTGCCTTTCCAAACTACTTCCAAACAGGAGTCAGTGCCAGGGCCCCCAAAGGGGGTGTCCCATGACCTGTGAGGTAGCACTCATGCTGCTTCTGTGTCTCAGGTGCAACCCCCATCTCTCCACTCATCCCTCTCACCCCTCCTGTGGGGACAGAGATTTCATTTAGCCCAAAGATGGGCTAACTTCCAAGTAAACGTAGTCATGGATCATTCATAATGTAACACATTGCAAAAGATGGGATTCTGATTAAATGAATTAATTTATTTATTTATGACAATTTCATGGCAATTTCATAGCATTCTTCAGAGGGCTTGGGGTTCTTTACCAAAAGACTCTCATTAATATTTGTGCCACTTATGTGGGGCAGTTCACATATATCAAAAGGTTTATTTCACATACAGAGATCAAAGATCCAGATAGGTTTAGTTACTTGCCTATGGTCACACAGCAAGTGAATGATCAGCAAGGATTAAGAACAAGCCAGGTGGTAATGAAACTGAAATGTTTTGGCTCTGACAGCATAGTTCAGCCAAAGGATGTTGGTCCTAAGAGGAGGAGTGCAGCTTAGGCTTCAAGTCCCATTGCTATCCCATGAGAACTGTATTTTCCACTCTCCTGAATTTTATTATGACAGGTTTTAAAAAATGATTTAAAATTTATGTGTATGTATGTGCATGAAAATATGTAGCTGTTCACAGATACATATATAGAAGATGAAAGAGAAAAATGGACAACTTATAATTACAGATATTTTTGTTCATCTGGTATCCAGATGATCTCCCTTGATTCTGACAGTTTTGACAAATCAGTTTATTAAAATTGTAAATGTAACCCAGAGCTGTTTAGCACAGTACTAAGCAGAAGGTGCTTTCTCCTCGCATTATATTTTGCTGTTGCGTTATTGGAAGTAAACAGGGCTTACAGTTAAAGGACAAAACAGCCTGTCTTCTATGAGAAAGAGGTAACTTCCCAAATATATTCCCAGTTAGTTTCATTGTTCTGAGACCCTAAGGGTATTTTCATAGAGCTTTGACCTTCATCAGGCACAAAGATGCCTGGTCCCCGTGTCCCCTTCCACTCCCCCATCCCTTCAATGCCAGGTTTTTAAAGAGAAATTCTAATGAGAAAACGTGCTCCCTAATATCCCAGAAGACATTGTTCAGGTGACATTTGGGGAAGGGAATTATCAGGAAGGCACATTTCAATTTGGGTATATTAACCCATTGTGCGTAAGGAACAGATTTTCACTGTAAACTCTTCAGAAAAATGTATGGTGGCAAAAAGTAATGGCATGGGAAGGCAAGATAGGAATAGTGAATGCTGTCGTAAACAGAGAGAAAAATGTACAAAAAGGGGAGCTCTCCTTATGCAGTCACTGAAAATAGAGAATTCCTTTTTTCCATCAACTGCCATAGAAAGTTTAGGGAGGTTTTTATTTTATATCTGATTGGCTTTAATTGGCAGTATGTCCTATCACTCTGATTTTGTTTCTCCAGCTTTCCTCTTCTCCATCACTTCTAGTCTCTGCCCAGGAGTCATTTGTAAACAAGCACATATATCTCTGACAAGACATCTTAATCTTCTTGCCATGGACTATTGGTAACGTGGTAAAGCCTGTGGACCCCTTCTCAAAATACTTTTCAATGTATAAAATGTATAGGAATATAATTATTAAAATATTTTATATACCTACACATTTATGATATAATAATGCATACTTATTTTTTAACATATTAAATAATCAGAATTCATCACTGCTATAATTTCAAAGTCCTAATGTGTGTATACCAGGGGTCAGCAAACTACAGCCCACAGACAGTTTTTGTAAATAAAGTTTCATTGGAACACAGCCATGCTCATTCAATCACATACCATCTCGGCCTGCTTTCATGCTTCAGCAGCAGAGTGGAATAGTTGGACTGAGGTCATGTAGCCCTCAAAGGCTAAAATTTTTGCCATCTGGCCCTTTACCGTGTTTCCCCGAAAATAAGACCTAACCGGAAAATAAGCCCTAGCATGATTTTTCAGGAGGACATCCCCTGAACAGAAGCCTTAATGCGACTTTTGGATCAAAAATTAATTTAGGACCCAGTCTTATTTTGGGGAAAACACGGTACGTACATACAAAATTTCCCAGTCCCTGGTGTAAACTGTAATAACAGTAATATGCAATCAAAATGCTGATTTCTACTGGGAACTACTGGGACTGCTGACTACTGTTTGTTGCCTACATTCATAATTGATATATGTGCTAATTTCAGCTAGAGGTTAGTGAAAATATAAGGGGAATTTTTTTCCATCCACCTCTACAGACCACCTGAATTCTATCCATGGATCCCTTGGGGACCTGTGGATCCCAGATTAGTAACCTCTGTATGGGATTACAATTTAAAGGAACTTTCAGCAGAAAGAAATAATTTTTTTTTTTTACAGTGTGAAAAAGCTGCTCCCTTTCCACCCCTCTCATGAATTTGTATGTTGCAATTACATATTTTAATATAAGGGATTTTTAAGTGGTAAATGAAAAGGAAGCCAGATCATCCCTAGAATTAGGTGAATCAGAGCCATTTTGGGCTCTTCTTACCACCCAGCGAAGACCCAACGTCTTGCTGGGGAAAGGCTATTTCTGTCAGCTAATCCTAAGAATAATTTGAGGTTCTCTGCACGTTCAGTCAGCTCATTACCACTGCGCCATCCCACTCTGCTGTACTTGGAGAAAGAGCCAGAATGTTCCCCTCCCCCACTCCCAGACTTCTGTCCTCTCTGGTGTATAACTTGCCTTTTCTCATCTTGTCTCTGATGTCACATCAAGACATACCATGGGATCTGACTTGACCATTTATGTGGCTATGATGTCTTATTCTCCAGAGACAGTTTCAAGTATTCAGCAATAACTCATGTCCACTTAATGTGAAAATTGGTACCATCTAATAGAATCTTCAACATGCTAACCACACCATTCCAATAATGAAATGCAAATTTTTTTTTATTTCATTTTTAGACTCTTGAGGAATGAAATATTCTCTTTATTCTGAATCAAGAACTGGAAATAAAGATGCAGAGATTTTCTGCACTAATTTAAAATAGTCTCTTTACCTAGAGCCCTAGGCTGTCAGGTTTAATCCTCACATCAGACTCAGAAAGTCCATATCATTGTTATTCCCATTTTACTCGTAAGAAAACTAAGATATAGAGTTTAGGTTACACTGGTAAGTGTCAGGATTACAGAGCTCATGTAATTTTTTTTTTCCAGCATTGAGAGAAAAGGCAACCATCCTTTATGTGACTCTTCATTTACAGGATTAGCTGTGGCCCCTGGGGGTTTTTTTGTTTTTGTTTTTTAGATTTTTATTTATTGGGGAAGGGGAGGAACAGGACTTTATTGGGGAACAGCGTGTACTTCCAGGCCTTTTTTTCCAAGTCAAGTTGTTGTCCTTTCAATCTTAGTTGTGGAGGGTGCCGTTCAGCTTCAAGTTGTTGTCCTTTCAGTCTTAGTTGTGGAGGGCGCAGCTCAGCTCCAGGTCCAGTTGCCATTTTTCTAGTTGCAGGGGGCACAGCCCACCATCCCTTGTGGGAGTCGAACTGGCAACCTTGTGGTTGAGAGGACGCATTCCAACCAACTGAGCCATCCAGAGCTCAGTGGCAGTTCAGCTCAAGGTGCCGTGTTCAATCTTAGTTGCAGGGGGCGCTGCCCACCATCCCTTGCGGGACTCGAGGAATTGAAATGGCAGCCTTGTGGTTGAGAGCCCACTGGCTCATGTGGGTATCAAACTGGCAGCCTTCGGAGTTAGGAGCATGGAGCTCTAACCGCCTGAGCCACTGGGCCGGCCCTGGGTGTGTTTTTATCTAAGAGAATTCTGTAGTGGTTCAGTCTTTGTTGAGAAAGGCAGTGAAATGGATAAGTTCTGACTGTAGACGCAGAGGTTCTAGGATCTAAATCACCTCAGTTTCTCATCTGTGCATTCAGGGCTTTGGGAAAAAAGACTGTAAGTCGCCTTCCAGTGCCGTCTAACCATCTGTGGTTCTAGGATAGTCACAGCAAAGGACGGCTGAGGAAGGCCCAGGTTGTGATGAGCTCCCCAGCCTGCCTTTCAGGTTGGCCATTAAAAGCCAAGGTTCGCCAGCAGTGGGACCTCTGCGTGGTCAGTAAGCAGTGCAGCCATCGTGCTGTGTGCTGAACAGCTCTGCTGCATCAGCAGAGTTGGGGATATTATTGATTTTTCAAATAATATCCGAATGTCATCTTATGGAGACAAAATGAAAAGGATTTATGGGGAACCAGAGCTGCACTCTGCTGCAGGAGGCCCAGTCTGTGGGTCTCTTCTGAGCTGCCTTAAAAAAATAAAATACAATTTAAAAAAATAGTCCCTCATCTAGGAGAGTGGGGAAAGAATGTAAACAAGTGCCTATGTGTGGGGACACAGCAGCAGCCTGGAACTTCTGAACTGCCAGAGAAGCATCCAGTGGGTGAGAAGGAACACATGGACCTCACCAAGCAATTAGTGCGTTAGGTTTCATGGGGTTTGAATACTGATCTGCATGCAGCCCCATCTCTGCTGGGCGTCCAGGAGGGAGATTGGAACTGACGGCCTCACCACCTGTTGTTAATTGGACTTTGTTGCTTTCTCCTTCTGCTGTCATTTCTTATTACTGTCCTTGACTTCTTTTGGGGGGAGCTGGGACAGTGGGGAGTGACCAGCCCACAGGCAGAGGGCCCAGGGGCTCATCATCTCTTCCATTGCCTGTCTCTGACTCTGCCTGGATTGAGGCAGAATCGGTTTCCCATCCAGTTTTGTTCCTGCTATACTCAGCACTTACCACTCCACACTGTAGTTTTCTGCTAATGTTTCTGACTCCCTTCTAAATTGTAAGTTCCTGAACAGCAGAGGCTGAAAAGTCATCTCTGTGGCCCCAGCACCAAGTTCTGTGCCTGGCACTTAATAGGTGTTCAGTACTATTTGTTGGATGGCTGGATGAAGAGGAGGCATGGTTTTACTAGCCTGACCCATCCTGACCACGCTCCACTCCCAACAGTGCCATTGTTATTATTTTCCAACTGGAGCCGACCCACCATGTCAACCGAACTAGAAATATGGGGGGTCATCCTCACCACTGCCTCCGTCTCCACACAAATAAATCAATAATTCCTGCTGATTTTTTCCCCTAGAAGTTCTTAAATGTCTGCTTTCTCCTTTTCATTCGTGTTACCACTACCTGGTTCCTTGTCTCGTCATTGCAATTATCTGGTCTTCCTACTTTCACTTTGACTTCCACTCGTCTGTCCGGTGACCCTCCTTGCTCTCGCCTTGTCATTTTGTCTCAAGTCTGTCAGAGGCTCCCTGTTTGCCTGGGGCAAAAAAGCCCAAGCTTCTTAGCATGGCCTACAAAGCCTTTCCTTGGTCTGGCTTCTGTCTACCTCTTTATCCACAGTTCTAACCACTTCCTGCCTCGAATTTTATGCTTCAGCATCACCAGAATTCTTACAGTTTCCCATATGAGTCATACTAGTTGATGTTTAGAATGCCCCCTGTCACTTTTGCTTTTTCTATTCTCAGTCATACTATAGACTCAGTACTTAGTATGTCGCTTTCTCTAGGAAGTCTCAATGGAAAGGACAAAGCGGGTGGGGGAAGAAGGAAGGAAAGAAGGGAAGGAAGAAAGGTAGGTACGGAGGTAGGTGGGTAGGTTACATCTCCTCTGGTCTTTCGAAAAACTGTACACACCTCAGTGTACTTGACACAGGTAGAAACTTCCATAGGGTATTAAACTTTCAACATGTCTCTTTCAGTTGCTTGATATCCTTGAATTCTCTCTATTTCCCTTCCTGGTCCTTTTCTAAAGTTTTTATTCATATTAGGATAAAAGTAACAGGTAAATATGATCTTTCTTAGGAGGATTGCCATTTTTATAGACCCTATTTCTCTAAAGATGGAATACTAATGGTCAATGAATGAGGAAGCATCTCTTGGGATTGCCAGATGACCCCAATGGATAATAAAGAATCAGCTGAACTCTGACTCAGCTGCTGAGCTGTGGTAACAGTTTCCTTTCTACTCAGTGTAGTGTGAGAAATGGAGAATGCAGTAGAGCACTAATCATACACCATGAAGTGGGGCAGTGAGCCGAATGCAGTGCTGAGCCCAGCCAGTGGGCAAAGCCTGGCTTACTAGAAAGAACATGTGCTTTGACAGATTGACAGACTTGGGTTCAAATCCAACGTTTGGCACTTAACTGTGTAAACTTGAGCAAGTTCCTTAAACCCTCTCCTCATCTGTTAAACGTGCATGATACCTTACACACTGAATTAAATGAGGTGATAGACGTTATATAATTAGAAGAGTCACTAACACACATAGCAGGTGATGCCTGCCATTGTTGCTATTTTTCCCTGTCTCGGTCCCGTCAGGAAGAGGTCATTGTACAATGAAAACAAGGTAACTCCTGAGGTCTGTGTGTCCCTCTCGTTTCACTGAATTTGGCCCAAGTCCACCTCAATGCCCTTGACCAAAGTGCGGAGTGGCTTCTGACTGAGGCGTCCTCAAACACCCGCATATGTTTTTCCAGTTTTCAAACAATTGATGAGAACATGATGAAGCCTCGAATCCTGTACGCAGAAAAGCAGTGCAGTCTAGAAAATGTGATATGCCAAGTCCTGGTCCTGGTTTCTCTTCGTGGCAACTGCCTGATCTTGGGTACATCCCTTAGCGTCTCTGCACCTGAGTTGTGAAGATCCCATGAGGGTAACATAGATAGAGAACATAGATAGAGAACTTTCTATCGTTAGATGTGCTTTTTTATTTCCTTATGGACACTTTGCTTACAATTTAAATACTTTGGCACTATAGTAGTGGTTCGGTTATAATTATTTAGTTGCCAAACTTTAGCCTTAAATATAGCTGTTAGAGATTAGCAGGCTTTGTTTTGTTTTTAAATGAAAAACAAAACTCACCTTAAGAAGTGGAACATAATCGGTATCACCAAATATTAATTTTCAAAGATAACTCAAGAAGCTCTTTTCTTTCAAATACTTCTTTGAAAATAAGCCCCAAGATCCTCACTATTATTAATCATTCCTTCATGGCTACGTTGGCTTTTTCCCTGGACTTAAGTAGAACAGTTATTTCGAACTCCGTTATTTCCTGGCGTCAGATCTTTCTAGGAACAGTTCTGGGTCTCTGGGCCAGAGTGGCATTTGAGCACCCAGGCCATTTTCCTTAGCTTCTGTGACAGTGTTCTGACACTGTTCCTCAGAGTCATTCCCGCTGAGTCCTTGCAGATTTTCTTTTACTCTTTCTCCATAAGCCACCACATCAGAAGAGTAGGGGTGAAGCTAAGGGCCTGCCATAGTGTCGGGTTTGGGTTGGCACTTGCTGAATATTGGTTCCCATCCTACAGTCAGAAAGAGTACACTGCACTCCACCTCAGCCCCCTAATTCCTAGGGGGTCTGTTCCCAGAAGGAAAATTTTCTGTCAGTGTTGAGTTTGCTTTTAGGGGGACAAAGCAAATACTATCTGCAATTTTCCCTATTCCCCCCCCTACTTTTTACTAGCATGTACTTGAGTTTTATTCAAGATCTTTGAGCGTAATTTCAGAGAAGAATCTAACCCATCCTTTCTTTCTCCCGTTGCATTTCCCACAGCTGTAGGTGTAATAAATGTTGAATTAATTTTTCTTTAGCCTCTGGCCAACATGTAAATGTCTCTTTTTAATTTTTTTCTAATCTTATTGTGATATGATTAACATATAACATTGCATAGGATTAAGGTATCCAACATAATGATTTGATATGTGCATATATTGCAAGATGAGTACCACCATAAGGTTAGTTAACATCCGTCACCTAACCTAGTTATAATTTTTTCCCCTTTTATGAGAACTTTTAAGATCTACTCTCTTAGCAACTTTCAAATATGCAATACAGTATTGTTAATTATAGTCGTCATGTTTACATTACCAACTGGCCCCTTTTGAACTTCGTCTTCTGTGTTTGGGATCTACCTGTGTAAAGTGACAATAATCCCAATCGTCCTCGATGGATTTTGTCCCCCCAAAAATTAGTATTCAGAAGCAAAGGAACTATATAAATCCCAGAAGCTACAGAGAGGCCTCTAATTTCGTGTCCCAAGGGTCTGCATTGAATTACTTTTTTCCTTTTTTTAAACAGTGTTCTAGAAGGGGTTATGTTCCTGACTGAGGACTTCATGGTCAACTCACTGGGAAATAACCAAATTAAAATTATGTAATTGCAACTTCAACTCCTTTTTTGGAACACCTTCTTTTAGGCACGTCCCCGTGACGGATGTACAGTGCATAGCAAAGCCTCTGAAACGTAGTTACAGATGTAGCACCGTTCTATGCACAACTCCAAATAATATAACTTTATACGGTTGAGACTTCAAGTTTCCAAACACTAATTAAATTGGTCAGATAAATAACCTATTTCATCCAATTACCTTCTGTTTCATCTATTTAGCTGTGTGTGGGCCTCCTAAAAAGTGGCCTGGAAACTAGGGTCAGAAAGTAGACTGGCCAGGAGGTGAAGTGTATGCATCACAGTGCTGTAAACAGCAGTGTGGGTGCAACTGGCCAAGCCCTGTGAGCGTGGCTGAATATGTGGGGACTCCCGGTGTTGATGTTTATGCCATTTGGTAAATATTTCTACTCAAGCCCTCAGCTAGCTGATGGTATTTCATTTTACAGCCCATCATGATGATAGTAACTAACCCCAGGAAAACATCAACAAGCCGTTAGAAACCATAGTGTTGGAAGATGAATGTGACCCCAGAGACCTCCATTCCATCCACCCCCCTCCATCCCATCACACCCCCCTCCCCACTGACTTTAGTGTTCAGTGAATTTCTTTAGCCAAAGTGGTTGCCATGGTTCTTGGGTCAAAAGGAGGATATTTGGAGGGATTTTTCTAAACACACGCATATAAATGTTGAGAAATAGAACTCCAAAAAGTAGGAGTCATACACAGACCCCAGCCCCTCTCAGTGAGTAAGACAAAAGGCAGCAAGCATGATCTATAAATACAGTAAAGTGAGTTCAAACGATGAGTATTTGGGGGTGAGGGGGAAGGAGGGAGTACTGTGACACCGAGCATGCCTTTTACTCCCTCTAAACACAGCCTCATAAGACATTTTCCATTTTTGAACAAGGAAACAACAATTACATTTTAAGTTGCATTGGTTAAGAACAGAAAAATATAACTTGGCACGAGTTTCCATACCGGCTTTTTAGAACGGGTTGGTCTGTAACACCATACTAAGTCTGTTTTCTATCAGTGATTCCTAGCCAGCTTATTAAACAGATTTATACAATGAAAGAATCTAATAACAGAAACATTCACCTCCTTTATTACTTGGCATTATTTATGGTTTGAGTTTTTTCAGCTACTTTTTTATGCACTGGAATCTGGCAACATTATACTTATAAAGTTTATGTACCAAAGTATAAGTAGGTTAGGGGAGTATTATATGTGTCCCCTCTATCCGGCCTTGTGGGCTGCTCTGGCAGAGACACCGAGGACCTGTCTGTCCCATCCTCGGAACGTTTTCAGCATGGAATTCTGTTTCCTTTTGGAGTCCATGATTCTTAACCCAAAGAAGGGTTGATTCCCACCCCACCCCACCCCCACCCTCCGCCCCGCTCCCCACAGGAGTAATGCTCCTTTCAACCCTGGGTTTAGTGACAGGAGAAAAAAAGAACCTTAGCCTGCATGAGAATGTTTATAGGGGAATTAGATAATCCTCTACTGATTTGCAAACATCTCTCAAAATGTTCAAGATGGCAGAGTTATCCAGAATCTTCTTTACTCTTCTCCATTCATTCCAGGATAATGAGGGATTATGGAGAGGTAGTGTCAAGTTTTTGAGAGAACTGGTGTGGGGAGATGAGCGCACTTGAGTGCTAAACTCTATAGCATCACTCCCCAAATTGGCCTTTTTTAGGAGATGTAGGAGGGAGCCCCTTAGGGGAGCATAACTGGACCTGAAGTGGGTGTCAGATGAGCTGTGGTATGGCCAATGTGGCCCCAACCCTTCCCTCCCTCACGTACCCTCTGCTTCCTAGCTTCATTATAGTGTGAGAGAATATTTGGATGTGTTTATTTTCCCTGAAAAAGAACAGTTTCCATCTCAGATAGGTGTTGCCTCCTCTACCCAAGTCCATCCTCCCTCCCAAGGAAAAGACATATGTAAGGAACTCTGAGCAAAGTGTGGAGCTGGAGAGGTGACCCCTCTAGGAGGTGCTTTTGGATTGTGGAGCAGCCACTGTGGGAAATTGGTGGCCTGTCTTGGGGTTTATAGGTTGAGGAGGAAGGAGAAGAGGACAAGGGGGAAAACAGGAGCCTTCCATGAAACTACACACCCTTATAAGAAGGCGCCCGTGAAGCCAAATGGGGAATTTGTAAAAGGAAGCCATGAACACTAGCAAATTAGAACATCGGTGGTTAAAGATGAAGGTATAAAATTAAGGGAAAGCTTATGCTTACAGCAGTTTGCCTTATAAAAATGACGGCATTTAGTTACCACCGTGTGTTCCCTTAATAAGGAAGCCATATCCCAGCCATGTGGCAAGAATTAGTCACTGCCATCCATATGGTTAATAATAATAAATATAAGAATTCATGGGTTAATGAATCTAGTTCTGGTTCTCAGTAATCTGTGGGAATTGTCATGGGTTTGTTGGGTGAGTGAATCAAAAGAGATCACATTTCTTCTTTCTTCCAGATTTCCAGTTCTTCTTCCCTGCTCTGTGTATAGGCCGATGAGCTTCCATATCTTTGACCCACTAATCCCTATGTCATAGGGTCTTTTGAATAATCGGGAATGAGACCGTTTCAGAAGTGTCAGATCTCTCTCTCTGGCCTACATGTGAACTATCTCTCAGAGACCAGTATTTCCGCTAAGCCCAGGGATTAAGCCAAGCTGTGAACCAAAAATTAGGTGTGTAACAGACATGAAGAGGAAAAGGCCTCCATGTCTTATCCTCCAAGTGCTCCCAGTTCATTCTGTCTAAACAGATCATTCTAGTGGCAAGTACTGTGAGAGAAAAAGGGCTCCCACTTCTGCTGGCCTCTGTGTGTGTGTGTGTGTGTGTGTGTGTGTGTGTGTGTGTGTGTGTTTGGGGGAGCAGCTGGGAGGAAGGTAGAATGTAGAAGAGGAGATGCTAAGTTCCAAATGGCTTCTGAGGATATTCCAGATTGTCAGTGGCAGTTTAGCTCAGATAAGAACATGGACTCAGGAGCAGTCCACATTGACTTCAATTCCCAGCTCTGCCTCTTACTGGCTGTGTGACCTTGGGCAAGTTACTTACTTCTCTGTGCCTCAGTTTCTTCATAAAATAGTATAGCTACATCCTAGGGTTGCTGTGACGATTAATGAGTTAATGTTTGCAGAACACTTAAAATATTGCCTGCCCACCACACAAAAAACACCGCCTGACAGTAGAAGCTATATACATATTAGCTGTTATTGTTATTTTCACATTTTTTGTGTGAATGCATATAAAAGTGATATATGTATATCTACCCTTCTATTCTTATTTGAGCTCATACTATACAGAGTACAGAGTATAGTATGAGTACTATACTCATACTTGCTTTCCATATCAGCACATACAGAGATTTACCTTACGATGTTGATTTAAAATCAACTTTCTTTTGAGACATTTTATAAATAACCTCATCAGAAATTGGAGATTCTATGTGGTCGCACCTCTCCCAGATTGGATCTTACTGTGGTTGATGGAGTTAACATCCTGCAAAGTCCAAATTTGCGATCTCTATTCAGGCTATTTGTGACAATTTTAGATATTTGTTTTTTAAATCCATATTAGGACACATTATTCACTGTCTAGAGAAATCAGTGTGTACTAATTTCTAGGCTGCTTGAAGAACTTGTAAGAAAATTGCTGCTCTTCTATCCCTCTGAAATATAGGGCAGAAGGGAACTTGGCATCCTGTGTTTAAAAGATATATTTTTAAGTCAAGTGTCAGGGTAAATAGGTCCCTTTACAACTCAGCCTTGTAAGACTTGTACTTCTCCAGATTGTTGTGGTTTCTGAGAGTTTTGTTAGAAGCAAAACAGGAGGACCTTTTGATCTCTTGCTCCTCAAATGTAGGGTGTGGGTCATCATTAAGAGGTGCTGGCCTTTGCCAGTGTTCTCCCTGATTCACCCCGTAGGAACAGAGGATCCAAATCCATGTCCAGCATCCTACACCTTATGGTTACTTGGTATCTGTGGAGGTATCCATGAGACAGGTCTATCCAAGAAAATGGAAGGGAGCGAGGAGAAAGGTAGTATCAGCCCAGATGGGCTAGCGAGTCTCGTGGATGCCACTTCTTCCACAGGCAGATACCCTGTGCAATTCATGTCTGGTACTGAAGAGGCTGGCGTGTTGGCACACCCCAAAATGACACTGACCTTGGCCATGCTGTTGGGGTAACTGGACTTTCAAGATGAACTCCCTGAACAATCTCACCACTGTGGCTGGCACAAACAGGCTTTTCTTTAGCAGCAGACGTCCATGTCTTCTTGCTCCAACTTTTTTTTCTTGAACAAACATATGTATTGTGGCCAATGCAAGGAAAATCCCACTCATCATTTTGTTCTGAGTTGTTTCTGTCCTGGAACAATAGTCTAGTGTACCAGGGGCCCTTGAAAATCTGGTTTCCATGCCCTGGTCTAGTTTTGTGAATCTCCTTGGAAGACCCTCAGGCCAGGAAGCCATTGGGATGACTGAAGGACCTCCTACTGCCAACATTCACATCAGTGGCTTTGTATCTGATTGGCTTCTTTTTCCGTTGCCAGAGCGTGAGCTTCAGCAGTAGCTTGAGGGTCAGCCCTGAATATATTGGAAAATATCCCCAAATCAAAGAGTGTTCTAAGTGCTTGTCTTTTCTTTTCCTTAGTTAAACGGGCATAACCAAGGACCGGTATTCTTTGTGCATCCACATAACTCAGGTAGAAGAAATGTGTCTCCAAGCGCGGCAGACAAGTAAATAAACACCTTTCCACTGTCACATATAAGGATGAGGCACCTCACATCTTTAATCTCCTTGGTCTCCTCAAAATCCCGTGAGAATTTTTAAATCACTGGTTCTGTGTGTGTTAACTGAGAAAGCGCCTCTGTGTTAGGCATAGACTACATAATGATAAACAAATCAGAAAGTCTCTGTACTCGTGGAGGTTGCCACCGAATAGGAGAAGTGTTATTTCCGTTGCGAAACTGTGATTTCCACAGGAGGAGAAACTGAGGTGCAAAGAATCATTACTTTCTTGAGGCGATACAGCTGTGAAGAGGGGAGCCACAGTGCAGACGCCTGTCTGACTCCAAAGACTGTCCTTCCACTATGCCATTCCGCCTTCCTACAGGAAGCTTAATCTGTGGTTCCACTTAAAATATGAGGAAACATCTGGAATATTAGTTTTCAACCACATTTCAGACACGGAAAGTGGAGCCTAAGGAATAGCCCAGTTGGCTCCTCACTGAGAGTGGGTAAGAGTAGAAAAGAATTGCTGATCTCAAGCATTTTGTTACCAGAATAACCCCACAGGAGAGGCCTGGCTGAACGGGGATTTGTGTGGGCCAGACAGTGTAAAGGATTTATTTCCAAAGTCGGAGGACTGAACGTGGATTCTAGTCCAGCGCTGCATCCTCCCTCGAGTCCTGCCTTGCTGAAGAAGAGGCTCGGCATCTGGATGAGGCCTTTGCAGCCGGAGCCGAGCCCCACAGTGCCGAGGCAGTTAACGATTAAACAAGAAGCAGCCTTTGGCTACAAACCTAATGGTTTGGGTTCCAGGGTGCAGGATAAAAATACACAACTGGAAGGCAAGCTCCCAATTAAGTGGAAGAGCTCGAGCAAGAGATGTTTCAACACAGTGTCGCCAGTGACCACACGCGGGCCTGCTGTCTCCTCAGACGGCCCCAATCTCCCCGCCCCATACTTAGTGTTGGCTCCAGAACCTTGTGGGGGACGTCAGCTGGCAGCGCACAGGCTTTTTCTCTTTTCCATTCAAAGAAAAACTTGCTTGCCTTCCACCCAGCGATTTATCTTATTTGGCGTCTTAGAAGAGGAGGATGTCAGAAGTTGAAGGGCCTTTCGAGATCATTTAGTCTAGTCCAGCTCCCTGGTTTGATGCTATGGAAACTGAGGCCCAGACAGGGGAAGCGACACTGGACCAAAATCACTTTGTCAGCGAGGTTAGTGGACGGAAGGAGATTAAAGCTTAGGTATCCTCAGGTCCGTATCAGCATACCAACCCCCCATGTGTACTAAGCCAGCACCATTTGGCAACCTGCCAGTCACACTTCTTTCCTTCCCCCCCCCCCCAAACAGAAGAGTGTTTGCAGGAAAGGCTACTAAGGCAGGGAGTGTAAGCAGTGCCCACAGAACTGACAAGAACAGATGCCAGAAAGGGAACCACAGAATCCCAACTAGCAGGCCTGGGCCTTCACCATCTGACCACACTCCCTCTCTAAGAACATGTTGTGGGAGGACCAAATTTGGCCTCCTCTGAGCTCCAAGCCTGCAACAGCCCTCCTCATGGCTCTGTAGTTCCTGGCTTCCTCTTGCCACTGACTTTCCCCTCTTCTGCTGCCTGGGACAACCTTACAACTACAGTGACTCTGAGTCTTGCCAAGACAAGCCCAATAGTTACTTTCAGACTCAAGTTCTTGCCAAGCCTGAAATAGTAATTGCCTGAAGGATTCCAAAAAGCTGGGTTTTTTATCTGCAGCAGAGACTCAGTAAATCAAAACACAGGTCTTATCTCTCTATTCGCTCCTCTCTGTTGTGTGGTCTCCTAAATGAAAAATGTGACCTAATTGCCCCAAACAGCTGGCCTGATGTTTAATTATTTCAGCTTGCTAACCCGCTATTCTGGGCCAATAAATTGCATACAGGGAATGGATAATGCTCTTTACAGATCATCCTTGTCGAGGTTTCCTTTGTGAGAAATGTTGATTTCAGCCACCAGAGGGAATTCCAGATTTGAATGCTATTAGCCAGAACTCTATTTGTCTGATGTTGGAACTCCTCTGCACCCATCTGAGGAGCAGTTTCCTTAGAAAATGCCTTTAATCTTCTCCCAAACATTCCAGTGGCGTGCCCTTCTGCACTCCTGCACATCTCAGCCTGTACTCCTCGTTCTGAGGCACAGGAGGGCCTGCGGCACAGCTCAGATAGCCCTGCGCCTGGGTGCCTCTGCTCTCACCTCAGAACTTCTCCCTGGGTAATGACAGAGTCAGGAGGGGGGGCCGGTGACCTCCAACAATTCTCCACAGCCCTGAGCACTCTCCAGCCTCACCCCTCAACTCTCCCCCACGTGAGCCCTGGATTCTGACCAGGCCCAATGGCTTGTAGTTGCCTTATCCCCGTCTCATATCCCGTTGCCTTTTTTCATACCAGTCCCTGCCATGTCCTCTTCCTCACCCCTTCCCCTCACCTCCTCTTCCCTTCTGTCTGCCAGATGGCACCTGCTTCTCCTTCAAGAGTCATCTCAAGTGACAACGCCTTTGCACCCCTTCTCCTTCAGCCCTTAGGAGGCTCAGAGGTTTTCATGGCTAATATCTTAACTCTACCCGCATCGTCCACCTGCCTGTTTCTTTATTTCACTGGACTTCTTCAGGAGTCGGACTTTGTCTTTTCATCTGTGATTTCCTCGTGCTTATAAGAGTGTCTGATATATAGCAGGTGTTTGGAAAATATGTGCTGAATGGGAGATGTGCTTTAAGGGAAAGCCTAAGAAGTCATTCTTAGAGCAGCAGAAGATCCGATCATAGAGTTGTATATACGTGTCTGATAAAAGAAAGAAAGGAAAAGAGGGAGAGCGGAAGGGAAGGAGAAAATAAATAGAAGGAAGAGGTGAATTCTTCAGAAAAGAATCTCGGCTCTCTGAATGGGGTGACCCCCTTCTCCTCTTAGTCAAACGCCTACTGAGGTTTACATGCGAGGCTGTGTGTGCTGTGCTCCATTCCTCGGGGTAATATACAACAATTCCTGCCATTTAGGCTTATTAAATTAACAGTTTTCACTTAAATTATGTTTAGCTGTTTTCCCCTAAGAATTCCTCACGTGTTCAATCGATTTGTGCAAGAAGCTAACTCCAGCCACTGCCAGTCCTTTGTGAAACAGCTACTGTATGATCCAAAATTCCCTTTTCACATCACACACTGATGATACCATTAGAGTTTGGGAGACTCATAGACAATTCTGAGATGGGTTTAGCATGTATAAAAATGCTTTCACTGCTTTATTTTCCTAAAAATGTCAGGTTTCTTAAGTGTAGTGTTTTCTCTCTAAATTTAATATATTTATATAGTATATCCATTATATTGTATTTAGTAGTTTTCCCCCAGGTATTTGATCGATGTATGCATTTTGTTGCCAGGCTTTTAGGAAGCCTTTGCAACACATCTTCCTGCACCCTCACCAGCTCAGGAGCAAGCTGGTGGGCCAGTGAGAGAGGAGACTCTTCTCCAGAGCCCACCCAGGGATGCCATATAGAATAGGATCTCATAAGCCAACGTAAAGGCAACACAGCCTAAATAATAGGTTATATGTTTTTATTTCATTCATTCATCTTCTGTTATTTTTACTATCAGCAAAAAGCCTTTCTCAAACACCTGTGTATTTGTGGTCCTGAGCTGAGAGTTAAGCCCCATAAAATAGACCGTTCCCAGTATTTCAGCTATGGACCAGGGAGGTATTGCTCCTGGCATCATAGAGTGATGGGGACTCTAGGAAACAGCCCTGTGCAGACGTCTGGGCTGGCAGGGCATGGCAGCATTAGGGGCCGCTGCCAGTGGGGCCTCAGCTGCATGTACGGAATCCAGCGAGTCTCTTGGATGGGGGGGAGGGGAGAGTGGTGGTTGACAGGTGGAGGCACGGTCTTGTTCCCAGATGACTAAAGCTAATCAAGGTAGGAATCAATGTACCTCTTGGGGGACTTGTCCTCAGGGATAGGTCAGAAGCCTAGATATTAGAGCAGAGGCACAGTATGGAAGCCAGCCTGGTGGTCTGCCATGGGTGGGGGGCCTGATTCCAAATCTCCTCCCCTCCACCCACTGGAGGGCAGACTTGGACGTAGACCCTGGGTGAGGTCTGGGGGTGGGGAGGAGCCAGGCGGAGCATGCCAGATTTCCCTGACTGAGGCCGGAATGCCCTGACCAAGCCGGCTCTGCAGGCCTGACACGTTAAACCAAGTGGCAGAGGGACAGCAAGGAGCAGTGTTTGTGCTGCAGGCATCCCAGAATGTGCAGGAAGCTGCCACAGCTCCATCTCGCCTCTCTGCCCCTCTCCTTCCACAATCACACCGGGAATCAGGCCCCTGGACAGAAGGGACTAGAACCCACTGAAAAAAAAGTCTAGGATAATTTCCCTGCTGGGTGGAATCAATCCTTTGTTTAAGAAAATGTTGGCTGTGGCCAGAAGTTGGTGAGGGTTCTGCAGGTAAATTCCGCGCCCCCCCCCCCCCGCACTTTTTTTTTGAGGCAGGAGTAGAGTTTCCAGAATTAACTGACTTTTCTAAATTAGAATCTCCCTTCTCAGGCTCTAGGATGTGCAGTGTCCAGTCTCTACTCTCTGGCAGCATCGGAGCAGCAGCCATCTCCACTCTTCCTTTCCTGTTGTTGTAGCAAGACATAGTCATTCTTGAAGCCCACCAGGCAGCACCCTCTCCCTTTCCTATTGTCACCAGCAGCCACACCCTACTCCCCTCCCCCAAAGGGCAAGCGTGGCCATTTCAAAGTGTCCTGCGGCATTAACAAGGGATGGACGGCTTAATAACACATCGAACCACAAACACATCCCCACCCTGTGGTGAGGCAGCAGCCCTGTGTGGGGTTTCTGAAGACCACTTCTGTTCTGAGGACGTGGGCTATTTCCAGCCAGAATTGTCCACCTGCAACTTTCTGCTAGTGTTAGCAGTTTCATCTCCCATTATTAGAGTCCAGCTGGCGTGCCTTTGATGTTGGTCCTGTAATGTTAAATGTTAACTATAATTTCTCTTGGCCCTTGCTGGAGAGTGCATTCCTTTTGTTGGTATGATAATAGCCACAGTTATGTTGGCTGTGTTCTAGCTGACCACCTCAGCAATTGCTCTCGCTCCTGTAGTGCCACAGAAAGAGCTTTGTACCATCTATCGTGAAACGGGTTTGGACCTGGTTCTGCCAGGAAGCCATGTGACCTTGAGCAAGTCTGTTCTCTTCTCTGATCTTCATTTCCCTGCTCTGTGAAATGATGAGTAAGGGCTAGTGGATCTCTCAAGCCCTTCCACGTCTAAGTCTGAGATTCCAGGATTCAAAGAATGCGCAGTTCTTCTCAACTCCTGCCTCTGCCTCTGTCTCAGGCCTAGTGCCTTCACCACAGTGCTTCTCCTCCGTGTGCATATCCTGGTCCTTAGCCGTGATCTAGGCACACTAGTAATATCTAGAGAACCTAAGGTCGTTCTGACCATTTGAACCTGAAATCCTCAGAGAGCTTTTGATTCTAATAAAAAAAGGCACAATGTTGGTGATATGATACCCCCTACATCAAACTCTATCATAATAAGGAAACCTTAGAACTCAGATCTACTGTAGAGTCTGGCCTGATAATTTATAATTCTGCTGAGATTGGTATAAGGAATAATTATATCTATTTATTCCACTGTCAGAATGTTGACGCTAGGTTTTCATATTGTCTCTGTCACTAAAGATTATAATTAAATAATATGTCAACTATATTGATCATATTCTTATAAATTTGCTTGATATGCTATAGAGGACTTTTGTTGTTGCAGTATATCACAAGATTAAATTCAAAAGTTTGCCAGGCCATCTAGGTCTATTTAAGAGATCTTTTTTTTTTCCTTAATAAACCACAAATTTTTGATGGCTTGTCATTTTGACATTGACTAAAGTAATTTCTCTTTCCTCTATAGTTCAGTACTGTATCTCTTTTAACCTTCAGTCAGACAACATAGCTATAATGCCATTAAAATCAAAAGTAGTATGTATCTTTGAAGGTGGATTTTATAATAAATGGTTTTTTCCTGCATTGAACTCAGTTTTCAGAAAATGGTCTGTTTTTCCCATGCATTTAGTATTTTCCAAAAGGAAAAGTATATCGTTAGTTTTTCTAGCCTTCAGTTCCATTGTTCCAATAAAGAAACAGCAGATGGGCGTGCATGTATTCTTATAATTGGGGTATAATTGGACTTTTTCTAATATTTGCTTTGGATGTTTCATATGGTTTTTTTTTAGTAGGCAAAGAGGATTTCTTTAGTCTGCCTGAAACATGTAATAAGCTCTTCCGTCATAATAATAATATATCACATGTGTATAATGCGTTAACATTTACAAAGGGCTGTCCTATACGTTATCTCAGATGATTTTTTTAAAGCATGCTGTGATGTACACAGGGGTTACTACTAGTAGTTCATTTTACAGATTAAAAAAAAAAAAAGAAGCCCAGAAAATTTAAGATTTTCTCATATCATACAATTAGTAAGTAGTAGAGACAAGAACTCCTGTGTTCCTAATCCTTAATCTAGTATCTTTTGGCCTCCTATCCTTTTTCTAATGAGCTTTACAAACATAACTGAAAATGTGGTATCTCCTATTTCCATTTTGGGGTCTCATTTGTTTAAAATAGGCTCTCAGTTTCCTTCTAGCAGCCAGTCCTCTAGATACATGTAGCATGAAATTAAATGGCCACACTTCCCTAACCCAAGGAAGGACAGAGCAGAAGATAAAGAAGAAAGGTGCTAGCTCTATCTGACTGAGAGATGGACTCACACCCTCATCTCCCTGTACCCATCCATTTTCTGGCTTCTTGGGGAGCTCAGGACCATTTTCAAAGAGCTCACTTGTGGTGCTGGACCAGGATGAAATGCATGAGCAAAAGCAGTGATGGTGAGTGGCTGATATCTCCCAAGAGGCCATTTGTCCTAGGGTGGGAGGAGGTTTGGGTCAGGAAGCCCTTTCTTCCTGTGGGCCATCTGGATAGCTCTGAAGACCACTAGGCTCCCTGTGCTGTCAGGGACCCTTGCCCTGTTGAGTGTCACTTAGGCTGGCATTTGAGCCTTGTTATCAGGAATTCGTCACACTGGAGCAAATCCCAGGAAGAAGTACCAGCAAATTGTCCTCTTGGCTGCTCTAGACTATGAGAAGCAACCCAGCCTAGTGTTCTCCATTCTGTCCCATGCTTTGCTGGGAGACAAATGAGGATAGTGAGAAGAACCCTGGGGCATCGGATTTTAAGGCCGTGCTGTCTGTATGACCTTGGGCACATTGTTTGAACTCTCTGAGCTTCACTTTCGTTTCTCCATCAATGAAAGGGAGATAACAGCACCAATTCTCACTCACTTCCTCAGGTTATTCTTACGAGGCAAGAATGAGCTCATGTGTGAAGGCGCTTTGCTCATTCTCCATAGCACACTCACATGTAAGGGGCTCAGACCTAGTCTCTGGAAGGTTGTGTTTTAGAGGAGCTGCCAAACAGAAAGAATTCTTTCCTCTCACCACTCTCGGTGAGGACCGGTACTGCCTACTGGGGTTACACCCACCCCTCCAAGCCTTCCGCCAGCCTCTTAGGAGTGAGGGTGTACTTCAGCCACAGATCGGCTAGGACATTTCTTCAGGCCTGAGGCTTGGCCAAGAACAGGGCCTCGCTGTGCCACCCACTCCTCTTTCCTTTCTCCTCCCTCTCTCCAGCCTTCACTTCATTTCAAACAAGTGAGTTGTGTTGGTTAGTTTTTAATGAGGTTTTTTTCAACCTCTTGTTGTTTTGTCCTTGACCATAAAGAACTCCCAGTTACTTGAAGCTGAAAATAAAATTTGGCCAGAAGTAAACTGAGAGTATAATCTCATTATTGGTGTTGATATTTTTAAGTCTCTCTGTTTAAAAAAAAAAAAAAAAAAAAAAAGGCTCTGGGAGAAAGGGGGGATTTGTCATGGAATGAATATCTGTTTGAGTACTTTAGAGTGAGAACTTCCATCTTTTCCTGAAAACAAGACGCCTTCCTTCTTTTCAGGGAGAGCTGTGGCTATTTTGATGCCTTTTGAAAGCGCCACAATTAATTTGATTGAGCTGCTAAGCAGTTGGTTTAAAAAAAAAAAAGAAAAAAGAAAGAAAAAGAAAAAGAATAATGGTCACATGGATTTAGCATCACATGGGGAAATTCGCTGGAACCCAGCAGTCTTTTAGACAGCTGATGACCACAGGCCAGAGTGTTCATTTTACAAAAGGGAGTCTTTTAAAAATGAGAAGACTTTTGTCTAGAGCCCAAACTTCCCCAGGGGAAGGATTCACTTATAACCCATTCTGATTATGTTTTTCCTCTTAAATCTCACTGCTTAAATGTGAATATAGGTGGAGCTCTCAGCTGCAACATGGAAAAAAGTGTGTGAGAAATTGGCCCACAGGAGTTCTGGCCCCAGGGTCCAGTCTCAGCTCTGACACTCCCTAGAAAGCCGTATAGTCACAAGAGTGGCCCTGAACTGCATTGGGGTTTCTACTCTATAAAATAAAGCAATAAAATGAATCCTTCCTACCCTGGAGAATTGGTTTGGAAGAGAAAATTAGTCGATAATATAAAAGTGCCTTAAGAAAGAGCTTAGGTGTTCCCAGAATTATAAACTTGAGGGTGTGCAAGGGAGGTGAGTTTGGGGAAAGAATTGTTGACCAAGCTCCCGAGTGCCTTCCTCCATATGACATCTCCGTCAAAAAGTGGGTCTCTGTTTCCTTGGGAGGCCCCGCTTCCTTCAGAGACCATTCACCACGATGGTGCAGAATGCCCAAGAAGCAGGCAGCCCTCACTTACCCGTGGGCCCTTTGGTCCCTGTGTAGGTTAGTTGGCTCTTTGTTTCTCCTCTTTCCCCGGCTACCTTTTCCCTTTTCGTGTGTTTGTTCTTCCTGGAGGGAAGTGATAACTCATTGTCAAAGCTTGAGTCAGAAACAAGGTCAAAACTGTTAGTATCTAGGAGGTATTTGGGGGTTTTCTCACCATATTCACCTTAGCTTCCAGCTGTGATCCTAGTACTTCTTCAGCAGAGCCTCCTTCCTGTGTTCTCAGAGCTCTCTGTGGAAGCCTCTGCTAGAGCACTTCACAGGGCATTCTGTGGCTCTCTCGTCTCATCAGGCTGAGGACTCTTTCCTCCTGCATCTCAGTATCCCCAGTACCTAACACATGCTATGCATTCAATAAATGTTTCTATGAATGAATGAATGAATGAATGAATGACTTAGACCTGAAAGGAGACTTGGAATGCTTATACCTAACCTCCTTCATTGTATACATTGATGAAATTGAAGCCCACAGCTGCTATGTGGCTTGATCACACAGAGAAAACTAAAACTGGGATTAGACATATGTATTTATAATAAGTGCATATATTTATATATGTATTTATATGCTATATTATTCCTGATACATACAAATAATCTCAGTTCTAGCATAGCCTGACTGTAGCTTATCTACAGAGGGTGCCAAAAAAATGTATACACATTTTAAGAAAGGAAAAAAATTGTATTAAAATTACACTGATGATAACCACTTTGAGCACCTCTTATAATTGCAGAAGTCAAACGTGACTTATATTCATCTTTTGTTATCGATATATATTGAGCATTACAATTTTAATATAATTTTTTCCTTTCTTAAAATGTGTATCCATTTTTTTTGGCACCCTTTGTATACTGTGTTTCCCCAAACTTAAGACCTAGCCGGACCATCAGCTCTAATGCGTCTTTTGGAGCAAAAATTAATATAAGACCGGGTCTTATATTGCATTGTATAAGACCCTGTCTTATATTATAGTAAAATCATTTTTACTATAATATATATATATATATATAATTTTTACTATGTATAATTTAATTTTTGCTCCAAAAGACGCATTACAACTGATAGTCCGGCTAGGTCTTATTTTCAGGGAAACACGGTATATATCCTGATTCAGAGTTGTCTGTGTGTTAAAAAGTAAACTGGGGGTGGCTGGTTGGTTCAGTTGGTTAGAGCGTAGTGCTCATAACACCAAGGTCACCGGTTCAATCCCCACGTGGGCCAGTGAGCTGCACCCTCCACAACTAGATTAAAAACAACAACTTGACTTAGAGCTGATGAGTCCTGGAAAAACACACTGTTCCCCAATAAAAAAATAAAATAAAATAAACAAAAAAGGAAACTAAACTAGCCCAGAAAGGAAGGCAGCACCAAACAATAAGGCAAGAGCCGGGCTTAGAGTCAGCAACCTGGCTTCCAACCCCACCAGGGACTGGTTGTATGACCTTGGCTAAGTCATTTCCTCTCCCTCATCTCATTTGCCTAGTTTATAACATAAGGGTATAGATTAGATGTTCTTTCAAGTCTCTCCATGTTCCAAAGTCTAATGTTCTAAGAATTTCATGAGTTTTTCAAAGAAAAGTTTTGAGCTTCTTGAGACTAAAAAAAGCATTTAAAAAATAGAGAGTTACTGCAAAAGAGGTGTTTTTGTTAAACATCTTTATCTTAAAAACCCATCTCCACTCTGACCCCATCCTGAGCACTTTGTCTTTACTTTAGAAGTACCCCTCCCCTGTTCCCACCACCAAGTGAGCTACTGGTTGGAGGTTTGGGAGTATTTGACTGGATATCTGTGTGGACCACAGCACAAGCCACAAACTGGTGCACAGTTGCGTTTAGGGAGTGACAGAATCCTGGTTTCTCTGTCGAATAGAGACCTGGCAAGGCACTGTCAGCCCTACAAAGAGCGCCCTGATCGTTTCGCATCTATGAAGGCTGACTCTCACCTTCCACCCTATTCCACACATACTCAGGCAGCCTCGTCCTGCCCTGCACAGTTCTCAGGCCTCACAGAGGTGGGAAGGGCGACTTCCTGCCTCAGGGTACCAGGCACTACCCAGAGGGTGGTGAGCTGTTGCTGGGAAGACCTGCCTTGGCTCTCCCTGAGGGCTTTGCCGAGCAGCAGAGCTACACACCAATTCATTCTTGGTCAGTCACAGGCACATTTCACACTGAATTCCTCCCTGTGGGGCTGTGTCTAATTGGACAAATTTGAACAGCAGGCAGCATAGCCACTACAGCAAGGAACATTGATATATGGCCCAAGCAAGGGACTAAAATCTTAAAGTGACAGGGGTTCCTTTTCAAAAAAATGACTGGCTGGATTCCAGGAGTAACAGGCCTGACTAGCAGAGAGAGATGGGCCAACTCTACAAAGCAGGGGCTCTTTTAAGGAGGTGTTTTTGAAAAGAGTGTCTCCATTTCTGCTGGTCTCTGTGGCAAGATAAACAGTACAGGGTGGTCCCTAGGGATTGTCATCTGGGAACCAGTCATGCTGAATGCTTCTCCCACCAAAAAAAAATTCACAATATCTGATTAAATCTGGCTAAAATATCTAGCAAGGAAAACTTGACAGATAAAAATTGAAAAATGGTGTTGTCATACATTACTGAGCACCCACCACTCATTAGTCCAACATCCATCACATATCTATTAAACGCTACTATGTATACTATTAAATGCACTGGGCTTGTGCACAATGGAGCTTGTGCAGTCGATGGTCCAGGGAGGGAGAAAGACATTAATCAAATAAACTCACAAATAAACACAATTACAAATTGTGTGAAGTGTTAGGAAGGAAAAATTCCATGTGGTACGAGAGCCTTTGAAAGGAGTATTCAGGGGAGTCTCCCCGAGGAAGTCACATTTAAGCTAAGTTCTAAGGGGTGAGTTAAGTCAATAAAGGCGGTAAGGGGTGCGGGAGATGAGGGAAATGGTCAAGGTGAAAGAGGGCCTGTGTGCCTGGAGCTCAGTGCCCAAGGGGGAAAATAGCATGGAGTGGGGCTGCTCACGTAAAGAATTTTAGTCTTATCCTAAAAGCAATGGGAATTATGTTTTCAGCAGAAAGTGATATGATTACATTTGAGTCTTGAAAAGATCACTCTGGAAGACAGATGTTCAGTAGGAGATGATGGAATGGATGAAGCTGGTATCGATAAACAGAAGTGGACAGATACAAGTGATATTTAGGAGATACAATCAACAGGACTTGGTGATGGAATCAATATGGATGAATGAGTGGGAGAGGAGGCAGTGTGTGTTAAGGACGGTCTCCAGTTTTCTGGCCTATTTTATTCTTTTTACTTCATTCACTGAGAACTGCCAGTCATGTGGAGAAGGAGGCTCGGACATGTTGAGTTTTGATGGAGATGTCAAGATGTTGACTCCACATTTATAGAGTAGGATCTATGGGTCTTCAGCACAGAAGAGATGTTTGAGCTAGGTGTTTCCTTAGAGAAGGATGGGGAGAGAGGGATGGGAGATGATAAAAAGATGGAATAGACATCTCTCTTCCTTTAGGCATCCCAAAATCTATTTGGAGAAGCAATGGGTGTACAGAGGATACATTTGTAAATTAACATTATAAATGTAAATGTTCATGATTTTGTAGACATGTGATAAGACTATCTCGAGAGTTAGATGACAGCCAAGTATGTAGTTTGTAGAGGTGAGGCTGTGTAACAGAGAAAATGAGGCAGAACTGACTGAAGAACTCTTGGCAGCGGTGATATTCCATTCACAGCAGGTTGGCAGTAGGCGTTGACTCTAAAGCTTGTAGTGCTTGTTCAGACACGGTTGGTAGAGTGTAAATTGCTACACCCTTTTTGGAAGGCAGTTAGGTAGTAATATATATTACCATTATATATTAATAGTCCATTCTTTTTGACCCAGCAATTTATTTTCTAGGAATTTATCCTACTAAAATATAGGTGAAAGTGCTAAGGTATAGGGAAAAGCACTCTGGTAATAGCAAAGGGGAAAAAAACAAAACAATAACAGTTTTCCACCATTAGAGGAGTGCGTAACAGTAAATTTTGTATGTACATACCATGGAATAGCATGTAGGTATTAAAAAGAACATTTTTAGGTTTTAAAACAGTCGAAAAACAACGTGTATAATGAGATTCTATAGGGAAACAAATAGGTGCTAGCCTAAGCACAAAACTCAGTTAATAGTGGTTATCAAGAAGTAAAAAACAAAACAAACCAGGGAATTCTCACTCATATGTGGTTTTATGTAGTTAAACTGTTTTGCAATCAACATGTATTACTTTTCCTAATCAGAAATAACAGGAAAGACTTTTTAAAAGAAAACCCATGTGAGGGCGCAGGAATAGCTAGTGGCTGTGGAGTAGCTCTTCTGGCTGATGGTAAGGAGGCGAGGAAAGGGTTTACACACTCCTTATTTCCCTCCTCTCCTCCTCAATGCTTACCTGAGTGATCTCAGCTGCACTTGCTAATGGATCCTACAAGATCATGCTTACATGCCAACCCTTCCAGGATGCCGTTCCTAATTATCAAATTCTGGGTGTTGGTTTGCTGAGGATTTACTGAGAATTTCCTTCTATAAGGCACTTTTAGGCAGTGGAGATAAGAAAGTGAATAAGCTATAGTCCCTGTCCTAAAGAGGCTTACTGTTGAATGAGAGAAAGTACCAAATAAATCATCGCCATACAGAATTTAGTCTAGTCACCCTGAGGTCTCTTCCTACTTGAAAAGTTTTCAATTCAATGAAGAAGGTCCGAGATTTCTGGTTTCTTTTCACAGGCTGGGAAGAATGCTCTGTGAGCAGTTCCTTCCTTCCCCAAGTCTTCACTCCTGAATTGGCCTGAACTTCAAAATGCAGGTCTTAATTCACGGGGTAGCAAGCTGTTCCCCTCAGCGGAAGGTTTTATAGAGGAGGCAGACACATGAGCCTGCAGCTGATTGGCTGAGTCGATGACCTGATAGCTTCTCAGATCTCAGCCCCTGTGAGAGTCCTTCAACCTACCTGGTCATCACTCAGCAACACATGCTGGTGAGCACACAGGGGACACCTAAAGTGCAAAGGGGACTCTCCAGAAGGTAGAGTACAACCCAGCACTGTCACTTTGCTGATGGCATGACCTAGGGCAAATGACTTTCCCTCTCTGGGCTTCAGTTTCCCCATGTGCAAAATCAGCAGATGATGCTGAGTGGTCTCTTCTACCTTCGACATCCTGCAATCAAGGTGAAAGAATTCTGCCATCTCTCTGATGGGTCAGATGAAGCCACCTCCCGAAGGCCTGTCTCTTGGTTAGGAGAGTGCACTGTTGTCCTGTCAGGAGTGCCTACCACAGTGCCAGGCACATAGTAGGTGTTCAACACATGCTTGTTGTTGACAACCTACTATAAGTGCTGGATGTAGTAGAAGCGTGGAAGACTTTGTCCTGCCTTCCAAGTGCTTCCAAACTTTTCTGAAAGACAAGAGAAATATTTGTGAAACAGTAGCAACTCCTAAAACCCTCAGGATGAAGGCGTGGAAGGATAGAGATGGTAGAGGCTGGGAGTGAGAGGTGGGTTCTTTGGTTGGTCAATATCCAAAGGTTCCTGCTTGACTTTTGTCAGAGACATTGACTTTTCTAAGGCATGTGGCAAGCCCCACTGGCTTGTTTCACACCAGGACATCTTATTCTGACTCCGTTTCTGACAGGGTGTGAACACCGCCAGGGCTTCTGAAATTTCCTTAGCAGTGGGGGAGAGTTGGAAAGCAGCCAGATATTTCTTTCCCTTTATTATAGAGTCCCCTTGCTGCCCACCTTGGCAGAAAGGTCCAAATAAATATAACCCTTCTTACATCCGACTCCTAGGGGTGAGGGACAGTGAAAGAGGAATTCTTGTCAAGAAAACCAAGAACAAAGAACACGTCTCAGTGCCATTTCTGTCATTTCCACCTGGTGTGGGCTTGTCGGTGTGTACTCAGCACATAGCAGGTGTACCGCCTGTGCTTATTGGCCAAAGTGACTCCCCATCTGAACCCTCAGCCTGTCACTGGGGCTGACAACAGCTTTATCTGCCCATAATTGAGCCCATGATGGGTTTGGGTGGTGTCCTTTTTTTCGGTTTGTACCAAAGCGGCCTTTTCCATGTATCATCCTGTGCTGGTCTGTCTCTTTTGTATGTTGGGCTAATCTTCTCCATATGTGTGTCTGGTTTGGCATGTGCATCCCGACCTCCCATGAGCAGGGTGAGGCCGCTTCAGACAAGTGTGGAGAGCTGCCGCCCAGCCCGCCAGGCTCTGGAGCGGAGCCATTGGCTGGCTCTCTGAAGAAGGCAATCCACTTTAGGCCTCGTCTTTCTCTTTCTAGAAAGACTCTGTGGAGAGGCACCCAGATGGGCTTCTCTTTGGGGTTCAGTGGAGCATGAGAAGAAGGCGTTCTTTGAACTGCTACTGCCTAGTGAACCTAGCTGTAGCAGAGTCTCACTAGGACAGTGGGCCTAAGGTGTGCCCAGCTGTTAGCCAGGCAACAGGTAGCTCTCAGGTAAGGAGTGCTCTGGGCCTTGAACTTCTTGCTCTGACTGCCAACACCCTCTCCTCCTCTCCCTTCACCATCCTAGAGATCAGCTTCCTTTCCCAGCAGGAAGGCACCCTTGCTTACCTCTCATGTTTGTGAGAGGCAGGGTTTATGGCTGCAGATTGAAAGGAGAGGAACCACTTGACAGCAGAAAAAGAAACCTCATGTGGAAGAGTATATTACCGTTTTACAAAGTTCTTTCAAATTCATTGCTTTTATTAACCCCCACAGCCACCCTGTGAAGTGCGAATTTTTCTCCCCAAGGCTTAGGGAAGCCATATTGTAGGTCAGAGGCAGAGAGAGCCAGGACTGTCTCCCAGCTTCCTGATTCCAAGTTCAGTGCTCCTTCTGAAATACTGCCCTCCCCAAACTTCCACTGCTGCAGCCCAGTGGTTCCTCAAGCTCTTTCACATAGATCCCCACCAAGGTGCTTTTTCAGGAGCTCTTCTTCCTATCCCCTCAGTGCCTCCTCAAGCCTGTCTGTGGACCTTGGTTGGCATATGGGTCAGCGGGGAAGCCTGTGTGAGCATAGAAAGGAAATCCCTATGAGAAGAACAAGTGCAGTTACTGCACAGGAAGCAGCTGGCCCCACAGACTCCATCAGCCACTGTTGCTATGGCTGTTGCTCTTGGAAAAGCTCCATCGTCAAAGGGTTTTGTGCCCGGCCGCTGATCTCCACCTGTATCTTCAGAGGGCACCAGTTCTCACCAGGCAATAGTTGTCCATGACCTCAGGACAGACACAGGACAAAATGGAGGCATTTTGTGAGCGAGGTGGGCCTCTGCCTTATCATCACCAGTAGCACACCTTCCAGTCAGCCCATTCCGTGCTGCTCCCAACCCTAACCAATCCCGCGCAGGCCACACAATGGATAGCAGTCCCGACTTCCTCCCCGAGCCCAGTAGCCCCTTTTTTGCCCATTAGACTAACCATACAGCTTCATCAGTTTCCTGAATCTTTCTCGTCCTTTGTTTCCCTGATTGAGAAACCAGGTCCGTGTGCATTCATCAATTCATTCATTCATTTAATATTAATTCCACATACAATTTGATGAGCCCCCAAGATTCAGATTCTAGGGCCCCAACCCCTAGAGATTCAGAGAGGTAATCAGACAGTCTCTGCCCTCCAGATGTTCACAGTCTAGCAAAGAAGACAGATATGTAAACAGATGATCATGATACAGTAGGAACATCAACAAAGTGCTTCCCAGCTAGTGTCAAAGCTGTCTCATTGAAAGCTGTTGAGGGAAGGAGAATGTGGAGTCATTCCTTAGAAGTCATGGAAAAGCATGTAGGAGACAAGGGTGACCTGGGTGACCTTGGGCAAGTTATACAGCTGCTATAGGCCTCAATTTTCTTATCTATAAAATGGGGTGATAAGGCCTATGTTGCAGAGTTTTATTGTAAGGATAATACAGGAAGTATTCAAGCATCGAGCCAATGCCTTACACATAATAGGTCATAAGAGAGCAAAGGAACACAAAGAATACTGAATTTTAATTTTTGGAAAAATAAGTGTCACAGGGACAGCTCATTATAATAGCAACCAGTATTTATTAGTGCCCAGGAAATGCCTTACCTATTTATGGGCCTTGACCCACTACCTGAAACTGAGACCTCTACTGCAGTCTGGGTCTCCAGGGAGGAGTTGGTCTCTGAGTAGAAAGAACCTGAACCTGCATCCAGCGCAGGACATCTGTCACTCAAGAACAAAGCTCTAATGGCCTTGGCACTGTTGTTACCCAGGGGCACCTCAAGCAGTCCACACCCTTCCTCAGGCACGTCACTGCCTCCCTCGTAGCCTTGCATCATTTTTGACCCATTTCTTTATGTCATCAAGTCGACATAGGCAAACCTCCCTTAGGAGGCCCCATTTTAGTCAAGTCTTCTTCCATTAAAATCCCCAGGCCTTGTGTGTGCTCTGTAAATTCAGAGCAGCAAATTCCTCCCAGGTGTGGAGAGAGGGGACCTTCCCCCCTGCCCTAGCATGCTGAGTCCTGCTTTCCAGAGCTGATTTACAATGTGTCCTCAGTCAAAGCACCTGATTTTTCGGGACTATTCTTCTTCCCCTCTCACCCAAAACAGATGTTTCTGCCCTACATCCTTAGCATAGTAAACTATAAGCAGATTAGACTGCTATTCTTTGCCAGTTATCCAATCCATATTTCTTTAGGTGCTTCGCTAAACCCCACACTGTGAGAAATGCAAAGATAACAAGGTGTAGGGACCATCCAAGCAGCATTGTCCCCCCAGATAGAGTTATTATTGCCAATTAATTAATGTTGACATGTTGAAGGAAGTTTAATTAAATGATTATTTGCTTTCTGGGCCTCAGTTTCCTCATCTGGAAAATGGGGGTAGTAATAATACCTCGCAAAGCTCTGGTTAAGGCCTAAACAATGTGTCTAGATGAGTATCCCAGCACACACTGGTGCTCAGTATGTGACAGTTCTCATTCATTTGCCCTTTCAGCTATCAGATATTTACTGGGGGCCTCTTATGGATCAGACACTGCAGTGGGCCCTGGGGATACCATAGTGGAGAGACCCAGGCAATCAGGAAGCTATTAGCCCAGTCTAGGAGGGAAAACAGACATTAAACAAATAATTGCATAAATAAATATGTAATTACAAATTTCCCTGCTCTTGCTCTTCAGGGACTAGGGCATATTGTATCAAGATGGTTTGGGGTTGAAGAGAGAGGAAAGAAATGGCCTGTATTTCTAGACTGGTAAGGCTGGCTGGGTGCAGAAATAAAGGAGAGGCGAGGGTCCGCTGCGTGTGACTAAAAGGACTGGCCCCTTTGCTCCACTAATAAGACTTTGAGCAGTGAATGACCACAGGATGCCCCTCTGCCATTGCTCCGTCAGGGCTGCTCCAGGCTCAGAAGCAGCAGGGGTCAGGGTCCCTGGGAACCTGCTATCCTGGAGAGCATTCACGTTGATTCCTGGCCCAGGGCTACATCTCCTCAGGACACTGACTGAGTTCTCTGAAAACCCCTTTCTGGTATTGAGAATTCATGACCCTTCATAGTAACTGGTAGAAAGGGAGAAAAAGCAACTTTGCCCACAGTCTCGGCACCTGAGAGGACACCGCCTAGCCTGGCAGCTGTGGCAGCCTACCAGATTGACAACTGTCTTCAGACCTCGCCCAGAGGGCTGCCCAGACTCCCCGAGAGCCTGCTTTGCTGACTTCCTGTGTGCATTCTGCTCAGATGTAGGGCTTGTCACTTTCCTAACGCGAGTGAAGCTCCAGAGGCCTTGCCCCAACGGTGCTGCTCTGGATCAAGGCCTTGCTAAACTCCCAGCTCCCTGGTTTGCAAAGCAAACTTCAGCCTTGTACTATTTACCTTGGCAAGTCCAGGACCAGATTGATGATCTGTAAAGTGGATTTGTTATTTGGCTGTTTGCTTTGGCAGCTCTTGAAAGCGCTTTTCTGATTACAGTCCCAGATGTCATTGCATACATTACCCTGCTCTATAACGGCGCTTTGAACACTTTAATTTGAACTACAAATACTATTAAGCTTTTTGCACCTCTTCTGCCTTTAGTTCTTGGATATTAAATATCGGAACAGACAGCCTGCATTGCCTTAGGCTTCTTTCCCATTGTCTTTGTCAGCTTCCTCCCCTAGAGAGCTTCCGGCTTTCCTAATATTCTCTGCAGGTCTTTCTAGAAACCTTACCTATGCCCAGCTAAATTAGCCCAGCTAAACTAGCAGCAGCCTTGCCAATTTTCCCTAACAGGTAATCCTGCTTTCCAGTTTGGAAGTGCGACGTGTTCATTCCAAGCCTGGCTTCCGCATCCTTGAGTACTTTGTGCTCCATTTCATTTACCCACAAGCATTTTCCTCTCTCCTCCATTTTTTGTCTGTTTTAATGTTACTGACAACATTCTTGGGGGAAGCTAGGTTTAGGGCACAATGTTTCATGTCATTTTGCCAATAGAGGACAAGGGTCTCACAAAAAGGGCCAGCGTCACACAAAGAGCGCAACAGCAGAACCAAAAATGACTTCAGACTTTCCCAATTCAAAGCCTGACAGCGCTGCCCAGGCTCCCCTTCTCATACTTTCTTTAAATTCACCTCACCGGAGTGGAGCAGGGAGCAGAACAATGGCAGTCTTAAAAGGGGCAGTTGCTGCTGTGCGTATCTCTGGGGGTTATTGGTGGAGAGTGTCGGTGTTCCTGGCTAATGGTGAGGTATACGACTCCATGTTCTCCAAGGTAATTACTTCTTCCTGTTGTAAATAAACCATTAGCCAGGTCCTCGCCTCAGGAAGCAATTTAAGGCCCGAGGGAGGTGGCCAAAGAAGTCAGCTTGCAGCCTCCTGGATGGGAGGCTCAGCTCTGCCCAGCGCCTTGGGCCCCAGGTCTTCCCCTTGGAGCAACAAAGTGCTCCCATCATCTATCTGCCAAGTTCCTGACAGGCTTCCCTCGGCCTTTGATTTGCCAAACTCCTTATGAACTGCCCCTGTTTTTGTTACTCTCCAAAGAAAATCACTCTTTCTAGCCGAAACTGACAATCGGAGGGATTTTTTTCCATTGGTGTTATTTTTTTCCTTCTTTTGTTTTTTCTCTCACTCCTTAAAGGTCATGTGTTGTCCACTCCCTCTCCTCTGGCCTTCCATGTCCACAAGGTTCTTAGCTGAAGCCTTTCAGCATTTCGCAGGGCTATAGAGACCAAAACAATATCCCTACCATCAACAATCAGTGGTGTTTCTCTGTATATTTCTTTTCATCCTTATACCAACCCCGCCAGGAAGACAGTTCTATCCTCATTTTATAGTTGAGGAAACCCAGGCTCAGTGAAGGTCATGCCCTGGGTCACCCAGCTATGGGGGGGCTAAGATTTAAGCAGACAAATCCGTGTGACTCCAAAGCTTGTGCTGTTTGCTGTGCTGGTTTCCTCACTGCTTGTGTTCAACCCCTTCTTCCACTGGAAGTCTGACTTCTGACTTACAAACTGCAGGATCCCTCCTATGTTGTAAGTGCCACAAAGGCATGTTGAATGTCACGCCTCATTTCGTATCCTGGTGACTAGTACTGGACCTGGTTTACTGTAGGTGCCCAGTAAATGTTGGATGAATAACCATAATTCCACTTAAGTGGGTCTGATTTTAAGTGGCCATGGCCAGTCTCTGTGTTGGGGCACTGGGGGACGGGTGGTATAGGGAGAGTGGGAGGGGAAGCTTTCAACTTTGAAATATTTCAGTTGAAGAAGTTAATTCACTTTGTGAGTTTACTTTAGGAGTAGAGATTACTGCAGTATTTTTGGCCACCACTCTCAAATTCTTCTAAACCTTTACTATAATAAGCCAATTGAGCAGATTAAGGACATACTCAAATGCCAAATGGTGTTCTGAACTGTGTAAAGTTCTGGACTGTGTAAAGCCAGGGTGGCTTCCCCCCAAACCCCCCATATAAAAGATTGTGTGGGTTCTGTGAACTTCACTGCTTTTTTCAGTTCTTCCTGTTTTATTGTGTTTGAAGTATCTTTGTGGTGACCTGTTGGGATAGGATTCTTCCATATGGAAGTGTTTCTTTAACTTTTTAATCATTTCTTTGGGGAAGTTGAGGGTTAGGGGTAGCAGATGTTTTTCTGGCATTGTTTGCTGAGTGGAGGTAGGGGCTTTTCGAGCTGTGTGTGAGTCAGGCTAAACCCAGCCTGAAAGGTGAAGGCCCATCCCAGGGGTAGGAGGCCGCCCGTCATCACTGAATCTGGCAAACCAGGCCTGTGTGGGAGGAGATCCTTCTGCCCTCACCCTGATTAATGCCTTTTCCATTTCCCAGGAAGAATACATTTTCCCCTGTGACACTAAGAAAAGTTATTTTCTTCAGTGTCCCAAGGCAGATCCTTATCAATCCTCAAATGGCAAGCCTGTCTGGTGCCCGTACCAAAAAAAAAAAAAAAAGGAAAAATAACAAATAAAATGAACCCTTGTTTCTCTCCTTCGTGTCAGTCACGTCCCTCTTTATAGTCTATTTCTCAAGAAGCCAAAGTTTAACATCTTGGTTAAAAAAAAAAAGGTTTCAAAAACCCATCTGATCCTCCCATTTTCTCATGGTCTTTTGGAGTCTCTTACTCAATTGGCCTACTCAAGAGGCAAATGTGTGAGCTCCTGGGAAGGTGGTTCTGTGGAGGTTGCAGAAGCAGATAGTTGGCAGTCACGTTGCATAGCTCTCAGCCTGAATATCGATTCTAACAGTGGCAGTTGCCCCTTGTCCTCGCCCCAAGTGTCCACCTCTCCTTCGTTCCCAGGTCACACCTGAAAAGAAGGGAAGGTTTTGGTTCTCTGAGAGCCCCCAGGCACTGGTGCACTTTAGACCTAGGTGATGCGGATACAATGGGAAGACGAGGAAGGAGGGGCCTGAAGAGCTCAAACTAGGACTTCCCTTGGTATCTGATCCTTTCTTGACTAGACCACGGCTTCGCATGTAAACTTCAGGATCTCAACATTTAGAGGTTGAGGGAATGAGTAAAAGAGCACAAGAGACTACTGAGAAGTAGCAGCTAGACAGCTGGGAGCACAACCAGGTGAGTGCGGTATCCTGGAGACCAAGTGAAGAATCAACTATGTGAAATGCACACTTGACCTGCTGATAGGTCCAGTCAGATGATAACTGAGAAGCAGCCGTGGGATTTAGTAATGGGAAGGTCACCAACTTTGGAAGAGTAATTTTAGGGGAGAGGTGGGGGCACCACCCTGATTAGAGAGGGTTCAGAGAAAGAAAGTGAGGCAGGAAATTGTAGGCAGCAAGTCTAGACATCGCTTTCAACGAGTTTTAAGGGAAGGAGAGAAATGGGGTGGCAGATAGAAGAAGATGTGGGGTCAAGAGATTTTTTTTTTTTTTTTGGTAGAGAAATACCAGCATAATGATGACAAGAAGGTATGGAGTCTAGCACATAGGTGAAGGGGTTGGCCTTGGTGGGAAGCGGGGGGTGTATGTACTCAGAATCAGGTGGGTGGGTAGATGTAGCAGTGGGACTTTTAAGTTTCCTTCTCAAGCTTCAGTTTTCTTGGTGAAATAGTAATAAGTCCTCAGCTGAATGTGAGAATGGTGGAGAAGGTATTGAAAGTTGGCGGATAGAGGAGCAAATATGAAGTCATAATTTGGAGAGTGGGAGAGTTAACAGACTGAGGAAATATGATTAGAGGGCAGCACTAAAGGCTCATTTGGAGTTAGTGATCATAAATTTTAAAGTAAGACCGGTTGGCATGGTGTGCTTTTTTTTCCAGCTACAAGTAATAGCATGGGAACAGGGAGTAGGCAGAGAGTTGGACTTAACAAGGTTGTGGTTTCCCCAGTCAAATGCAGCAAAGGGAAAGAGGGGTGCAGAGGCTGAGGGTGTGGGCGAGGAACTGATTCTATCAGTTGAATATGGTAGGCGGAGAGGACACAGTGGGGAAGGACCAAGGGATAACAGACCTTGGTGTGGTCGGAGGATTGTCGGAGTTGGGGTACTGGAAAGAGGTGAAGTGGTACTCAGAGTGGGTTTTGACATTGAGATTATGACAGTGTTTGTGGTTGTTGTTAATTGCAAGAATAGCTATGGCAGTGAGTGGCAGAGCAAAAGAGAAGAGCACTAGAAATGAGGGGGTTCAGGAACTGACAGGCCAGGCTGTTGCAAAAATGTGACTTATGACAGAATTCATGTTGCAGAGAGTGAGTGAATCAGGATCTGAAATCTTTGAGGAGTAAAAGGTGTGATGGGGAGGAAACCGCCCAAGGAGGAGTATAGTCTTAGGACACTAGAGTCAGAGCTGGAGCTTTTAGGAAACGAAGGAGAGAAGTCTGCCTCTGTGAGGAGCAAGGACGTCAACTCTACCCAGGGCCTAAGGGACAGAAATTGTCCACAGGAGAGGACTGTTGGGCAGACAGTGTCCTCAGAGGAAATCCTGGTATTTCTCAAAATAACTTACAGGGAGAGGAAATAAATACCGTGTTTCCCTGAAAATAAGACCTAGCCAGACCATCAGCTCTAATGCGTCTTTCGGAGCAAAAATTAATATAAGACCTGGTCTTATTTTACTATAATGTAAGACCAGGTCTTATATAATATGATATGATATAAGACCGGGTCTTATATAATATGATATAATATAAGACTGGGTCTTATATTATTTTTTGCTCCAAAAGATGCATTAGAGGTGATGGTCCAGGTAGGTCTTATTTTCAGGGAAACACGGTATACACTTCCTATTTTATTTGATTCTTCAAGCACCTTCACGTAGGGAAGGCAGATATTTTATGTTCATTTTATACATGAGGACACTGGAGCGTACAGAGGTGAAGTATTTGCGTGGTGACATTCAGCTAGTTGGCGATGGATCCAGGCCTCTGACTCCAAGTCCATACCCCTCTCCTGCATCCTACTTCCTTCCTTCAGGAGGCCAGCAGTCCTTCCATAGAAGCCATGAAAACATGCGTGATCCACAGTCACAACTGTTGTTGTGATGCTGCCCCCATAGGTGAGGTTCAGCCCCCAGGAGCAGGTTAGGGGGAGTGGTGATGATCTACCCTCTCAGATCCACCTAGATATGAATCACCATTTTCTGTGTTATCCACAAGATCTTAAACTTAGAAGCCAGTAAGTAATGGGACACAAGTGGACATTCCCTTTCAAGGATGATTTGGATAACAATTCTTAAATGGAAATAATATTGTACTTTAGTTTTAAGGAACTTAGGTATCTAAGAACTTGCCTAGGCCATGGTGGTTCGGGGTTTGGTTCTTAAGAATGTTGTTTCATTCTTGACTCTCAGGCACAGTGAGTGGGCATGTGGCCGTCTAGGAATCTCCCAACTGCCACATTACCCCCTCTTGCCCTCCTCACTGGGCTAACCACCCACACAGGCAGAGAGCCCAAGCTCATGGTGGTCTCAGCTGTTCACTCACTTGGCAAGCACGTGTTGGTCACCCATCACAGTACTGGCCATATAGAGATGAACAGTACACTACAGAAATAAATGCGGTGAAGAGCTTGAGGTTTCTATGTATTCTATGAAGAGATTCTTCTTTTAAAGGAAAATGAGAATATTCCCTCACACTCCAGAAAGTCACCACTTCTTAGCCACCTCATCCTAGCTTCCCAGCTTGCTGGGCCACTGAGGTGGGTCGATTCCTGGAGGGTGACACCAGATGCCTCCATCAGCCCTCTTTGCCATGATCCCTCATGAACATGTTGGCTGAGATAGACACACTGGCCTAGATAAGAGCAGAGCTCTGGTAGTGGTTTAGAGCAACGGAGTGCCTCTCAGTTACTTGGGCAGCTTTCTAAAAACACAGATGCCCAGGTCCCAATCTCATGCCCCAGAAATTCTGATTATGATCTGGGACGGTGGGACGGGACTTGTCCCTCCATATATTTGAAAAGCTCCCCTCCCTCCCTAACTGATTCTGATGTATAGCCCCAGCTGAGAAGTACTGATTGAGGAAGTATATGCAGACGTTTGTGCCAAACGCCTGGATGGCTAGATAACCAATATTCCACTGCCTGCATTCCTCTACCAGGTCTGAGTGTGATCAAATATCTCTCTAGACAGTTCCCTTCTCAATATTATCCTCCAGGAACTTGTGATTATCCTCAGTCTAAGTCAAAAGCAGCTTAATTCCTCTGAAAACAGTGCCAGTTGGGCATTATGCCTGGAATGAGAGAAGCAAATCTGTGGCAGTGTTCTTTGCAGTTCAGCTCTACAGCCTCCATGGGGCACCGTCTCTGTTTGCCCTGCCTTCCTCCTTTCTCTTCCTGCCACCAAGTCCAGTGCTTTATTTGGTGCCTGGTTGGGGAAGTCAGCTCATTCCAGCAGGACTGGGGTCCTGGCTGGATGCAGATTTGGGTGTAGTTGGCCAGATGAAATCTGGTTGGCAAGAAGGTCCTGGGTAGGCTAAGACAGGCAAGTGTCAGTAATAGGATCAGAGAGCGAGAGACAAGGGCCAGGAACCTGGAGAGCAGGCTGAGGGTGCAGGCCAGACCAGCTCCAGACTCTAATCCAAGAGAGCACGGCCATTGAGCCTGAGAGTCTCCTAAGGAGCTGGACCCCTCATGACTTAGAATAGGGGTGTCCAAACTGCGGCCCACGGGCCAACTGCGGCCCGCAATCCATTGTTGATTGGCCCGCAGCAAATTCCAAAAATATATTTAGTTTACTTAAATAAACCAGGTGAGGCAATACGTACTTCACCTCGAGTGAGTGGCCTGGCTGTTTGTGTATTTTACCGCATATGGCCCTTCATGAAAAACGTTGAAAAAAGTTTGGACACCCCTGACTTCGAAGAACCTGAGTTCACCTGCCTAGATCATCCTTTGTCATGAAATCCCCTTGGTCTTCAAGGGCCAACCTCCTTCCAGTTGCTTCTACTTTATCAGAGACATGGGCCTCTTCATCCAAGACCCTGCACTAAGAGTTAGAGCCACTGCCTCACGAAACCTACAGCAGTTGCCTGCAGGTCTTCTTGTCGAGACCAATTGCCTCTTAGGCCCAGCTTCATCTTCCCTGGCACTTGCTTCCCTCTGTGTACTGATATTAATGTTCTGTCCACATCTAGAATCCCTGGTTCTCTCTGGCCAGTATAGAGACGTTAGAGAAGGTAATTCCTAAGTTTTGAGGATGCAACAGAGAACAAGACAGATTGTATCTATGCCCTCCTGGGGCTTATATTCTAGAAGAGGAAACAGGCCAACTAGCAGTACCTGTGAAGTGCACTGTGATAAGGTAGGTTCAGGGGGCTCTGCTATGGGAACACATAGCAGGGTCACCTGACCTGATCTAGGGGATGGTCAGGGAAGGCTTCCCAGAGGAAGTTCTGTTTAACTTGTCATCAAGGATGAGCAAGGCGAAGATATAAAGGCCCAAAGGTGAAAGGGAGCACAGTACCTTGGAGGAGCTAAAAGATGTTCATTATGCTTAATGCCAAGGGCAAGGGAAGGAGTGGGGGTGGTAAGGCTGGAGACGAGAGTCGGGCCAGGTCTTCCAGGAACTTGGCAACCATGGCAAGGAGTGGAGGCGTCACTCCAGCACCTTGGTTCCCAGTTTGGACAGGTATTTTCTGACCCCTGGGATGACTCTGAAATAGACACACACACACACGCGCGCGCGTGCACGCACGCACACACACACACACACACACACACACACACACACACACACACACACCGCACAGGAGTGATTTCTGCTCTGTCCCTTCTCATTTGGAGGCAGCACAGGGTAATCTGGATTATAACCCATCCGCCTGGGGCAGGGGCTCACTCAGCTGCTATAATCATCTTTTTCTTCCACGTTAGGATGGCACTCAGCCTCACACAGCGCCAGCTATCTGATGAAGAGTAGAAGTGACAAGGGCAAAATCAAAAACCCTCCAGAATGTATTCAGTGGGAAACTAAAGGCGGGAAGAGCTGTTCTCTAGTTCCCAGCCGACAGCCCCACTCATGCTTTCTCATATCAGAGGAGACTTCACTCCCCCTATGCCTGACTGGCTGGCTGGGCGATTCTTCAGGGGCTGTGGTTTGTGCTTGTCACTCCTACACTGGGTCACTTTTAAGATGCATGGACTTCTGAATCTTTAAAAGAAAAAACTAAAAAGGAAATCCCAAAGGCAGTTAGTAGGCAGTCATTTGCTGAGAATGAGGGAGAGAGTTGTGACAGGTTTGGGGAGCTTGAGAAGAGGGGGAAATACAGGAGGGAACTGACTGGGAACAAATGGGAGGGGGAAAAAAAGAAAAAAGTTGAGGATCGGGGAGAGCCTGGCTGATAAATTTGTCATGGTGCCAGTTGACACAAGTGTGTCATTTTCTCCAGCATAGCTTAGCAGCAGAGTAGGAGCAGGGATTGTAGATAGTTGAATGGCTCATCTTGGATGTGTCTGGTAAAGCAGGAGTGGCAGATAGACCAGGAGGAGCCATGACGGCGGTTGGTGAGGGTGTAATTGAACCTGTGAACCCTGAACACCAGGGTGGACAGTGAAGAAGTGTCGCCAGAAGGGAGCCAGGGGATTGGGATGATAGGGAGGGCTCCAGGGGCTGCCAGGCTCAATGAGGTTGAAGCGCATCATGAGTAAGAATAAGGAAGTAAGAGAGATAGACAAATAGGAAGTTCTATGATTAAAATGTAGGATTTCTTGCTGAAAACACTAGAAGTGCCAATTGCAAGATCCAGGTGAACGTGTTGCTGGAGTGAAGGCGGAAGTCATTGGTGTATGGAGGTCATGAATTGCAAGGCCAAGGGTGTTGATTGGCCATGCACCTGAGCATCACACTCTCTCAGCATTTGGCAGGAGTTGTTGTTGAGAAGGTGACAGTGGTGTAGTACCACAACCCTCTTTGAAGTCAAAGGATTGACTTAGAAGGTCTATAGAGCCCAGTGACAAGGCTGGGGAGCAGGGTACTAGACAGACTTTTGTGAGCGCTGAGCTTCTCTCCTGATTGATAAGATAATTCCTTTGGAAGAGGTGATGTAATTGACGAAGAACATTTGTATTCCATTGGAGAAGAAAGCACTTCCTTTTATTGTCAGATCATTTTAGCATGATTGAAAAGTCAGGGAGAAAACTTTTCTCCAATGCCTGAAAGGAATATTATGGGAGATGTCTAAAATCCTGGCCCCGGGAGATGTCTAAAATGCTGGCCCCGGGGTCCTGCTTCGTGGCCTAATGCAAAGTCTCTTCACACCTCAGCTTCTTTCTGAAACAGAAGAGCTTCACAAGGTCATGGTGAGGTTCAGTGAGATCGTAGTGCATTTAAGCATTTACTGAGTCACACACTATGCTGAACACATTTGTTTAAGCCTTAATATTTTTTATTATTCCCATTATATACATATATAAATCGAGCCAGGAGAGCTAACTCATTTGCCCAATGTTATACAACTATTAAGTGACAGAAAAGGATCCCTAAAGCCTGAGCCTTTAACCATTTCCTATACTGCCTCTCTTAAGCTCTGTGAATACAAAAATAAGACAAAATGCTCACAGTGCTAAGTTGAGAAGACATGAAAACAGATTGCATTATCACAGTCTCATACATACCATGTGAGAGGGTGTGCAGGTGCTGTGGGGATGCAACAGAGGGACCATTCCATGGCCAGGTGACTCTAAGGAAGGCTTCACGGAGGGGTTTGAGCTTGAGTCTGCTGCAGAAGGCAGCTTGTCGGGTCAGTTGGCGTCTCTTCTCATGTTGGCCTGAAATGTGGCAGCTCCTTGTCTTCTCTCTGTGTCCTTGTTTTGCCCCTTGGGGCCACCAACACACACACACACACACACACACACACTTCTATTTCCTTTTTTTTTTTTTTAATTTATTGGGGTGACAATTGTTAGTAAAATTACATAGATTTCAGGTGTACAATTCTGTATTACATCATCTATAAATCCCATTGTGTGTTCACCATATTTCCTTTTCCATGAAATTACTCTTCAAATATTTGAATACTGGAATCACAGCTCTGTCGTTCTTTTCTCCAGGTTGAACAACCTCAGTTTGTTCCCTCTCTTCTTTCACTCCTGCTAAGTGCCAGAAACTGATGCACTGAGCTATGCAGTTAGGATCCAGAGATTTAAAAAGGGAAGTGGGGGAGGAGTGGGAGGAAAAGAAGCAGAAGCAGATGCTTTCCTCCAGAAACTTACAGTGTGGTGAGAAAGGTAAACCAGAAAATGTTGTTGTTGTTGTTGTTGTTGTTGTTGTCTATCTCCTTTACCAAAATCCTCAGCACCTAGCACAGTGGCTGGACCATAATAGATAACCAATAAGTGTTTGTTGTTGAATTGATTACACCGTGGTACTATGTTGAAGGTAAGCCCAGGGTGTGGTGGGGGCCTGTTGGAAGACCTAAGTCAGACCCAGAAGGAGAGTGGTCCTCTTCTCCAGCTGGTCTATGTCTTCAAGGATGAATAGGACGTAGCCTGGAAAGAAGAACATTCCAGGCAGAGGGAGCAACAAATGAAGAGACACAAGGGACAAGATGCAAGGTGGGGCGTGGTGTGCACCGAGTCTGGAGAGCTGGCTGGGGTCAGATGATAGACAGTCATGCTAAGAAGATTGGGCTTTATCCTGAGGACAGATGAGTGCAATGCTCAGATTTGCATTGTAGAAAAGGTCATTCTCATGGTACTAGGAAGAATTAAAGGAAAGGAAGCTATATTAAGGGGCAGAAAGGCCAGTTTAAAGACTGTTGGAATAATCCAGTGAGAACTGATGAGGGCCTCAGCCCAGTGCCTATGGAGAGTAGGGACACAGGGCTTAGGAAGTAAAATGCACAGGTCTTCTGACCAGCTGGATGTGGGGGTAAGGAAAGACACAAGTCTGGCTGGGGCCTCTGAGAAGCCAGTGCTACCATTCACGTTTGGAGAAGTTAATGAATTCTTGGAGTTGGAGGTCCCTGTGGACATGTTGAGTTGGAGGTCCCTGTGGAAGTGAAGGTGTTTCGTCTGACACAGATGGATTTGGAGGCCAGGAAGAGAATTGAGTTAGAAGTGCAGTTTGGAAAGTCAGTAGCATGGAGGTGGTGGTGGTAACCATGAGAGTAGATGAGCTCACCCAGGCAAAGTGTACAGCGAAAGAGGAGAAGAGGGTTTAAGGGCCCTTAGAAGCATCAAAATTTGAGGAGCAGAGGGAGCACCGCGAGGCCTTGAGAGAGACTTGGGGTGCTCAGACAGGGAGGAAGAAAACCAGGAAGCTAAGGAGTAGTGGGCAATTTCCCAGTGCACTCAGCTTTCTTTCATAACAGCTAGGTTGCCACAGGGGACCACGTGGTTATATGTAAGCTAGCATGATCGTGGGAGGACAATCACATGCTTTTTCCATCTTGAGAACTTCTTAAGGCTGCATTCGGGACACGCTGCTCTAGAGCAGTGATTCCCAAAATTCCTGGGTAAGAATCAGCCCCTTTCCCAGCATCAGTATTCAAATACCGCAGTGGAACATCTTGGAAAAGAGCCTGCTTAACATACTAGAAGCACTAAGGACCTGAGAAAAGAGCCCGAGGATCTGTTTGTTTAATAAGCACCCCTGAGTGATTCTTCTCATTAGGGAAATGCGGGACTGATGCTCCAGCCCAGAGGTTATTCCATAAGAACCTGGGGGCTCTTTCTGACTATGCAAATCACAGCCCCACCCCAACCCCCCACAGACAGATTCCGACCTAAGATTCTCGAAATCCTCCGTAGTTATGAGCCCGTGTTGCTGGTGGGACTCCCCAGATGAGTGGAGATGGAAACGTTAACCCACTGATCCAAAGGAGAGTTTCTGAGCAATTGTCTAAGTATTCGGGAGTCCAGTGGAAATCCTGCATTTAGGCAGATAATTGGTCCAGGGCTCCTTCTCTGAAAGCAGTCAGACTGGAGCACCCTCACTGCCCTCTGGTGTAGACAGTCTGATTGCCCACTCCACTTTCTAGAATAATGGACCTGAATGTAATCCAGCATTTAAAAAAAAAAAAAATACCGTATCTTAAAAAGCTGACTACTAAAGAAGTGTGGACGAGGTACCATATGTAGCCAAAGAAGGCATTTGTAGGTTACCACCACAGCAGGAGCTGGCTCTACTTGTTTATATGTTTAAAATCTAGACTCTGCTCAGTGTCCCCGGCAGTGAAATTCATGAAATATGCTCACTACATCTATTCTCAGGAACAATTTTGTAAATAAGGCCTTTGTCTCTACCAAAGGTATTTATTTATTAGGTGTAGGAGTGATTCAGAAGGCCTCTGCCCCTTGTGACATTGCAAATCTGTGAAATTCAAACATTATCAATCATGAATAGTCGAGATAAATAATGTGTCCTAAGCAATTGGCTTTGGGACATTATGTTTCCAGGATACATAGAGATATTAGTTATATTTGTTTTAATATTTTAGGGAGTAGATACCTGCTGAGTAGAATGCAAGGGAGTGTGCCTCTAAGGACCACAAGATAAAGGGAACAACTCCTTTTTGGGGTTCTTTTACAATTCCTGAGGTTTAAGGATGATTCTGCCTGGAGGTAGGAGGGTGGCTGAGAAATGCCGTTACAATCTTCCTTTCAGATGCATGATACATACTTCAGTCAGATCGATACATGGCAGAGGTTTATTCTTTCATCTATTCATTGGATGCCTATTTGTTGGGTGCCTATTTTGTGACAAGAGGTGTGCTGCAGGTTCCTGGTTCTTAGATACCTCTGGGACATCAGAACCCTTCAGGTGAGCTCCATTTGATCCTAGACGGCAGCAGTCGAGTAACCTGTGCAGTATTAAAGCTACAACACAGACATTATTGGTGACGTCACATTTCTGCTTCAGCTGAGCTATGTGGACGTTCCCACTCCTCCGGAAGTCTAACAGCTTGAACATTATCCTATTGTCTCCAGGGATCTGGAGGGAAGTGGTGAAAGCACCAACCTGAGGCCATCTGGCTGCTAGGAATAAAAGCAGGGCTTTACATGCAGAGTACCCATTAGAGTCTTGATAGTTCTATCACAGACAGTGTCATCTGAATCTTAGCATAATAGTGAGAATCACGAATAACCAGCCGGAATAACTAGAGCTATTTTTCTTGTTTTACCGCGCAAAAAACTGAGGTTCCAGGAAGTTAAGTGACTTGCTCAGGATCACAAAGCCAGAACATACCAGAGCCAGAACTAGCAGTCAGCTCCCCACTCTTAACCCGGTGCTCTTTCTGCCAACAGAGCGCTCGGAGACCTTATAACCACCTCATCTGTCCAAAGGATCTGCCCCCCCCACCTCAATCTTACAACGGCTTAAAAACCTAAGATATAAGAAGGTACTAAATGAAGAGATTGCATCTAGATTCAAAGGGTACAAGCAACTGCTGCTGGGCCTTGAAAGTAGACATCGCAGGCAGGGGGTAGACAGAGGAGGACAGCTCACCCAGTAAGGGGGACGCCCCCCCTTATTGAGAGCAGGAGGATCACTTCCTGCGTTAGAAGATTATAGAACTTGTGTCCAGGCCTCTTCATTTTAAAGGGAGACTCAGAGAAAGGGTTAATGACTTGCCCAAGAGAGTTTTGGTGAATTTGCACGTTGAAGGAGCTGTTTGGTAGGTGTTTCAGTAACAAACACAGTTTGGTTTTTATTTATTTACTATTTTTTTAAACAGTCTGAGGGCTATGTGAAAGCTATTCTAGTAGTTTTTCAACCCTAAAGGTTTTTCTAAAACTCAAATGAAGCACAATGAATAATTCTTTCATTCAGCTGTTACCCCTAACTCAGGGTTAGATGACAGGTCCAGTGTCTGTCTGACATAGTAACATGAGGTCACCAGGCCCCTCCGAGCGGCCCTTTGGCGCCTGGGTCTCTCTCTGGCTCTCTCTCTCTCTCTCTCTCTCTCTCTCTCTCTCTTTCTCCCTCCCTCCCTCCCTCCCTCCCTCCCTCACCCCCCTTCCCTTTCCCCCTCCACCCCACCCTTTGTGTATGACTGATCTTCCTCTAATCCATTATGTACCCTAGGTCCAAAGATGAAAAGATAGGTTTCTGCACACACAAACACTTATTTTGGGCTGACTCTATAAACCTGCTCCTTGCATAAGTGTAGCAGAAACAAAATATATTGCTTCCTCCTCATGGGAGGGATTGGCATTTCTTACACAGGGACAGGGTAGAGGAGGCTATTCTGGCCTTTTTGAACTTCCTTCTCAGCGAGGGAAATGAATAACATCCTGATTGGCCTCAGTGGAGTAGAAGTGGGGGGATAGGAGGGGGAGTCCTGGCCCCAAACTCCAGCCACGGTCTAGGAATTGCTTTACCCACAGGCGCCAAACTTGGCACACAGTGAGACCAATGAGTGGAG